>NC_052157.1:81719889-82019889 GCF_902713615.1 Scyliorhinus canicula | reverse complement strand
CTGTGCTCACCCCAGTCCAACGCCGGCATCTCCACATCATGGCTATCTGTGAAACAGAACACACAGCAGTCTCGTTCTTCCCTCTGAGAGGTACGTCTGGCGTTAAGTTCATCCAGCTTCTTTTCAATCGCTTGGATGTTTTCCACGAGTATGCTGGGGAGAGGGGTCTTGAAACTGCGTTACTTCAGTCTAACCTGCAGACCGCTGCGTTTCCCTCACTTTCTCCGATGGCGGCTGCAGCTGGATGATCCAGGGATCCGATGGGAGACGTCAGCCCTTGTGGAAGGTAGTTGGTTGCGTCTGGCGGGGTCCAGGGCGGTAACGAGGTCCAGGGCGCTGTTTGCGTTTCCGGGGCCGCGTCTGGCAGGGTCCCGGGCGCTGGTTCAGGTAGCGGGGTTGCTGGGGTAGGGCGGGTTTGCGATCCGGATGGGTCCCGGCGTTCTGCGGGCGTGGGAATACCTTGCAGCGTGTTCGGGTCCTCGCGCGCAGTCTCCGTTGTTCTGGGGTCCTGGGTCGTGGGCAGGGGCTTACTGGGGCAGGTTGGGCTAGGTCCCATGGTCTGTTCCATCCCTGGGCGCTACCGGATTTTTCTTTCTTCTATCACCAGGTAGGTCGGGTTGCTGGGCGGGCCTCTCCGGGTCGCGTCGCTGGGCCAGTCTCTCGTGGTCGCATTGGGCCGGGTCTTGCCGGCGGGGGTCGGGTCGGGATCTCCGGGGACTGGGCCGGGTGATCCGGGGGCTGGCGTCGGTAGTTAGGCCGGGTTTGGTGCTCCGAGCCCGGATCGGCTCCAAATCGAGGTCGGGTTTCACTTCCGGTTTGGGCCCGATCTTCTTCCAGGTCACAGAGGTCAGGTCGGGTCGGGTGAAAAGGTCTCCAAGGGCTTCGTAGGATCTTCAAGCCTGCAAGAGAAGATAAAACAGAGAGGTAATTGGAGAGTGTTAGAATACGCTCCTGCCTTGGACTTTGTTTATGGTATACATGTTTTATGGGGGTAGGTCAGTAACTCACCAGAGGACCCGAGATTCTCAACTGCTCTGGTAGCGACGGTAACCGTCTGGCTGGTCCAGTTACATTTCTAATCATTGGAATCCCCAAGTGTGGACTGGCATTGCTGTGTGTGTGTGTATGTGTGTGTGTGTGTGCTGGGGGCGGGGGGGGGGGGGAGGTCAATGAAGGAAGGGCCGGGGATTTCGGTAAAAGTAATGCCACTGAATATTGACACGAAATATATAGATCCTACTTTGCAGGAGATCGCCATGGCCTGGCGCTTGTATGGCGTGAATATCACTTGCTACATGTGAGTCCAGGAGTGGATAGTGTCCCGATCTTGCTGCAGTTGGACATGCGCAGCGTCATTATCCGTGGAGGCGAGAAAGGTGTAAACTACGATAATTCAGCATGTCCACATTGACTCTTAACAACCTTTATAGGAACTCCATAAATACCAGTCTCTCAAGCTGCATCACATCCTGTTATGGCAACTGCTCGGACCATAGATCATAGAATTTACAGTGCAGAAGGAGGCCATTCGGCCCATCGAGTCTGCACCGGCTCCTGGAAAGAGCACCCTACCCAAGGTTAACACCTCCACCCTATCCCCATAACCCTGTAACCCCACCCAACACTAAGGGCAATTTATCATGTCCAATCCACCTAACTTGCAAAACTGTGGGAGGAAACCGGAGCACCCGGAGGAAACCCACGCACACACGGGGAGGATGTGCAGACTCCGCACAGACTGTGACCCAAGCCGGAATCGAACCTGGGACCCTGGAGCTGTGAAACGATTGTGCTATTCACCGGAAGAAACTTCAGGTTGTCGTAAAAAACACCCAGCCTATCACACGAACGAGCCGCCCATCCATTGACTTTCTCTATACTTCCCGGTGCCTTGGTAAAGCTGACATCATAATCAAAGACGTCTGCCAGCCGGCTGACTCGTTTTTTCAACTTATCCTATTGGGTAGGAGATGCAAACTTCTGAGAATTCACACGAGCAATTTCAAAAACAGCTTGTTTCCTTCTGATAGCAGACTCTAAACGACCTTCTTATGGACTGGTCTGATTAATAATCCACTCCTCTACACTTCCCTAATTTATGTGCCATTGTATTGGCAGTTGTGCTGCGCTGATCCGCCGTTTTTCCTTGTGTACGCGGAAAAATCCATAAACATAATGCAGTTATCCCTATTTTAAATTTACATATATATTTTGATTTGGGAGGCAATTTGGCATGGCTAATTCACCTACCCTGTCCATCTTTGAGGTGTGGGGGTGAAACACTCTCAAACATGAAATAATATGAAAACTCCACACGGATCGAGCCCGGATCCTCGGCACCGTGAGACAGTAGGGGTAATCGCTTTGCTACCGTGCCACCCGCAGTTATCCCGAATGGAGCAGGAAAACTAAACAATTCACGGGAAGAGGAGACTCCACAAGTATCCCCAACCTCAACGAGGGAGGAACTATGAACGTCTGTGCAAATTTTAAGGTTGAAACATGCTCCACAGTCTTCAGCATCAAGTGCAGAACGGATGATCCGTCTCGGTCTTCTCCGGAGGTCACTAGTCCCACTGACTGTCTTCAGCCAATCCGAATCAATCAGAACAATCTTCAGCTGCTTCACCATGAGGATGCTTCAACCTTCAAATTTGCACAGACGTTCTTTGTACCTCCCTCATTGAGGTTTCGGATATTTGTGGAGCCTCCTCCTCTCCTGAGTCGTTTAGTTTACCTGCTCCATTTAAGGCAAGACTCAAGACCTGATGCTGTGGTTTTGGAATTGCCTAGCTCTATTATTGTTACTTATGCATGTACTCTCTCGGGAACCAGTGCCGATCCCCTGGCTTGATGGTAATGGTAGAGTGGGGGCAATACCTGTCCACGCGATGGTTGAGTACAAGTCGGATAACCGACAACACCTCATGTTACATTTATTCGATGATAGTGCCACAGAACACGATGGAACGTATTCATCATGTGAAAACTGTACTTTTTCTGATATATTCTGAGGTTCTTTGAACTTCCACCTGAGATGTAGGCAGTTCGGCCTTTCCAGTCTGCATCGGCACTTGGAAAGAGCACTCGATTTAATCCCACGCCTCCACCAATAACTCAATCTCACGTTTCGTATACTGACGGGCCATTGCACCAAATCTTCCGTCATTGGGATTAAACCAGAAGACCAGGTAAAAACCCATACAGACACGGGGAGAATGTTCAAACTCTACACAGACAGTCACCTGATCCCGATCCCGGAATTCAGCACGGGACCCAGGGTCTGTGAGTGTTCAACATCGTGCCACCATTCCTCCCCACGTCTCCATAACGACCGTACGGTGATCACTTTTTAAAAATAGCTTTTTTTTCCATTCCCGGGGACATTTGCGTGGCTAATCAACCGCCCCTTGCACATCTTTTGGTTATGTGGGTGAGATCCACGAAAACCCGGGGATAATGTGCAGCCTACAGGTGAACAATGACCCAGGTCCAGAATCAAACCGGGTCCGCGGTGCCCTGAGGCCGTAGTGCTAACCAATATGACTTAATTCCACCCACTTCGTGCTCAATTCAACCAATTCTCTCATGGTCAGAAGAGTCCGTATTGGACAGGTTTGTGATCATGATGTCGTGTAAGTTTCCCATCTGGTTTCTTCTCCACATCGCTTACAGTGCAGAGGGAGACCATTCAGCCTATCCGGTCTGAACTGCCCTTGGAAAGACCGCCCCATTTACCCCACGCCTCCAATTTATCCCCGTAACCCAGTTACCAAAGTGAACCTTTTAAAACACGAAGGACAATTTAGCGTGGCCAATCCACCTAACCTGCACATCTTTAGACTGTGGGAGGAAACCGGAGCACCCGGCGGAAAACCATGCAGACACAGAGAGAATGTGAACATCAGCCTAGCCGGGAATCGAACCTTTGATCCTGGAGCTGGGCAGCAACTATGCTAACCACTGCATTACCCTGCTGCCCCGCCCTCAATCTGGTTCAGACCAAATCTCGTAGCTGTGTCCTCCTGGATTCGGCCACTTTGGTCCATTGAGGTACTGCCGAGTCACTCGTTGTCGTGAACATTGAGGTTCCCCATCCAGAGTATATTCTGCGTCATTGTCACCCTCGGTGCTTCCTCCAAGAGGTGGGGAACATGGATTAGTGCTGATTCGCAAGCTGAAGGTAAACAATAGGTGGAAATCAACCGATGGCTTTCCTTTCCAATGTTTAACCTGAAGCCATAAGACTTCATGAGGTCTATAGGTAATGTTGAGGACTCCTAGGTAACCTTGGCCCTACTGTACACCACTGTGCCCCGATCGTGCACGTGAGGCAGGTCACAACCAGTATTTGTTAAAATAAATAAATTTAGGGCACCCAATTCATTGTTTCCAATTAGGGGGCAATTAAACATGGCCAATTCACCTACCCAGCATATCATTGGATTGTGGGGTGAGGCCCACTAAAATATAGGGAGAATGTGCAAACTCCACACGGATCGAGTGACCGATAGTCGAGATCGAACATGGGCGCCGTGAGGCGGCAGTGCTAACCACTACTCCACCGTGAACCCCTGCCAGGGGTCCTCATAGTGATGTCTGCGACATTAGCTGAAAGTTAGGATTCTGTGTGTATGGCTGCGGCAGGCTGTTCCTTGACTCGTCAGCGACACAGCTACCCACGTTTGACAGAAGCCCCCATGTTAGTATGGAGTGCTTTTCAGGGACGAAAGGACTGAGTTTGCAGATGTTGATTCTATTGCGTGGTTCGATTCGGGGACGTCCGTCCGGTTTCATTCCTTTTTGCGTTTTGGAGCGGTTGGGTACAACTGAGTGGCCTGTTATGCCATTTCAAAGTGCATTTCAGAGTGAACCACATTCCTGTGTGAGTGGATGAACATCTACGCCAGACCAGCTAATGATGGCCCAAATTCCTCCCAAAGGCATCAGTTCCAGTGAGTTGTTTGGTTACCCATTATAATTCAAAAGTGGAAGAACTGCAGAGATTTGATCTGGTCCGGTTTTTGTGTAACTACCGAGCCCTGACCGTTAGGTTTTTAACGTTTGTTATCAGGCTGGTGAAGCTAGTACAGCTTCACTAGTATTAAACGTATTTTTAAATTTATGCATGGTAGTGCTCGTTGCAGAACCGTATCCAATAAATAGTGAATCATGTTTGACCCGAATCTTAGCGGTAATCATAGAGTGGGCGATATTCTCAGAGTTCATGAAGGTCACCTTTATGCTGTGGATCACAGCGCTTCAGAGATGTCCAGCCTTGAGTGGCTAGATACGATAAATTCATCACACGTCTCAGTGTGGTCATGCCACACAACCGGAATTCACCAAGATTAAAAGCGGATATTACGATTTACTTCACATTGTTTCCTCATCTGTTTGGATGGCAGAGTGACGCAGCTTTTCCAGTTTTATATTATTCTTCTAAATATCAAAATTAGCAAATAAGATATAGCAATTGTATCTGCAAGTATAAATAAGTATTCTTATGTACGTTATTTTGAATAGTGCGTCATATTGCATAGTTTCACATTTCAGCAATCCTTGCACATGGAATTATCTATCTTACAAGTACTTATGGTTGAAATACTGCCCTCCCTTGGCGGGACATATGGAGTCGCTCTATGCCATGCAAGTAGAATTAGTGTTGTTGCATTGTCAGCTCTATTGAGTCTCTCAAAGCCTTCGGAACGTTGGATCTGAGCTTAACTGTGGCAATTGTGTCACTACATCTGCAACTGTGCTGTGGCAATTTATAAACGAGATGGTGGTGGACGATGGTGGTGGACGTCGAAGTAAATGTGTCCATGTGGAAATGTAAATGATTATTATAGCAATCGTTGTGAGAAATGGTAGCACAGAGAACTATTGACGTTTCGGCAAGGCGAGGAAAACTGATATGGCATATCGAAATAGTTAGTTTTAGCACGCAGAGGCATGTATTCGATCACAATACACACAGGGCGAACTGATATTTCTAAGAACTATTACACATTTAATATAAAGTACATTTATAGGTCCCATGTATCACTGATAATTTTCTCCGAAAACAAACCAGCATGACACATCTCAATTTCATCACATGGGAATAGCGTTTTGGAAACACAGTTCCACCAATTGAAGGTGTTGTTTTAAGTATGGCCACGAAAAATATATGTGCCATTTACTTTCATTTAAACACAGTGACATATTCCAAGATCTAAAAGTCGTATAACCTTTCGGAAGATCTTATGGCTTTGTAGCATCAAAATGCAGAGGCTCAGCTCCTTGGAAATGGAATATATGTCTTTACGTGGTACACACCGCCATTTTAATGGGTTTGGAAAATCCTGCAGCTGCAGATATTGGCTCGCTTATCAATATGGCCTTCAATTTCTCAACTGCGGTTTGGACTTCAGCAGACCACATACATTTTGCCCGTCTCAATTTTCGTAGTAGCATGGAGTCAACAGCATCTCCATAATATGATGCTATATAGTGTACTTTGGTGTGTTCGTACTGGCTGCTTATGTGTTTGCATTTCCCTAATAAGATATTTTTTCTGGCCTTTATGTTAAGTCGGCGAAGTCACTATAAAACTGTTTTCGTATTAACGCATTTGCTATTCTTACTACGGAAGAATCACTCTGTGAACTGTCGAACTCTTCTCCAATTTAACTCTTATGGTATCTGTCCTCTTCCAGTCGACGCATGTGTACATTCATATCTCCATCCATATTGTGGTATTTCTTCACCATATTGACGTGGAATAATTAGTCGTGATTCCTCGAGTTTTTGTCTGTTCAGTGTTATAATCCGAATGGATATTACGTGGTGGTACCAATTAACTTCCTTGTCGACCATGCAGAAAATGATCTCCCCGTTGACGAGGCCACTAAATAATGTCTATTTGAATGATATATATAATTCGTCAGTTTGGCAGCGGCAAGGCAGACCCAGTTAGTCTCAAGCATTCGCTGCATATAATAGTATTGTGAATAAACTAATTTTCTTTGATAGACTCAGTGTAAACTGCTTCCTGACCTTATCCAAATAAGACATGTTACTCGTTCGGCTAACTACCTTATAGGCTTGTCTTAATTTCGCTTTCAGGCATTCTGTCTGCAAAGTCCAAATGCCAGGATCTATTTCAAGATTGGAATAATTTGATCTGGCACGTTCATGTTTCCACATTTTCATTCTTGATCCCAAAACACGTAAATACTCTTGGCCTATCTTCCAAGTTCCTGTCAGTATTTCCCCCACAAATGTATATACGTAACCCAACAATGGTGATCCGTCCTTTGTTTCAGAATGTCACTTTCATCAACTTACATGAACCCCGTACTTCATGGCCATCAGCTGATTCAAATTGACCAAACCAGTAGGTTCCTTCGGAAAATGCATGTTTGCAAATTATAGAATGACCATGATTAAAATTCCATTGGCTTGTGCAAATCACTTGGATGTGCATGTCAATCGGACATAAGCATGGTTTTGTGTGTCTGATTATATCCATTCCATGATCGCTGCTTTTATGAGTCAGGGGAAGTCGACGTTTAATCCTTGATACCGACATTCCGAAAGATGCCCTGGAATTACGAAAGACAACGTCATAACCAGGATCAGATTGTACTTATTTTAAAAACAAAATTAGAGTACACAATTAAATATTTTCCAATTAAGGGACAATTTAGCGTGGCCAATCCACCTATCGTGCACATCTTTTGGGTTGTGGGCGTGAAACCCATGCAAACACGTGTGAATGTGCAAACTCCACATGGACAGTGACCCAGAGCCAGTATCGAACCTGGGACCTCGGCGCCGTGACGCAACAATGCAAACCACTGCGCCACATTGTACTTCTGTGTTGAGCAATCTTGTCTCTGGCAGTGTTTCCACTTACTCTCTTGAATGCAATTACTCTTAATTATTCCGGAAATTGGATGGTCATACTAATGACCATTGGAATACCGACAACTTACTTCGTACTAGTTAACGTCGATATGCAATTTACAAACACCCGACTTCATGGTTATTCAAACAGACGCATTGGTATGAAAGGATGATCACATATTATGTCATATCTGCGATTGAGTATTTTAGACAAAGTCACACAAACTTCTAGTGCAGGGCTGCCCAGGAAAGAAAATCAGTTGAAATGCTGTCTGAGTTTTCCGAATTAACATACATCCTGCATTTGGTACCTGTGTGATAACGGGGTGTTTTCCACTGATATTTCGGCGGAACCGCTCCCTGTTAACTAACCATCCGTTCCTCAACAGCAGTCAATGTTGATGTCTCCAGTAATTTATCAGAACGTTGTTCCTTTTGTGCCTTATGTGAATGCCGGAATCTTTATCTGGATCAGTGTACGTTTCCCACACGGAGTACTTTTTTGAAGGTGGTGGTGACCTTTCTTCTTGGAATATCGCACTTAATGTGGTGTAAGTACACCCACAGTTATTCAAAGAGAGGGTTTTCCAGTATTTTAACGCAGCGATAGTGAAGACGAAACGAAAGATTAACAAGTATTGATGGCGCATGACCTGGAAGGAAACTGCCTGGTGTTGGAGATCCCATTTATGTTTTGCCTTTGTCGTGGGTGTGAAAGGTGCTGCCAAAGTAGCCTCTGTAATTTCCTGCAGTGAACCTTGCAGATGGTATACATTGCTGTTTCTATGTGGTTGTACTGAAAGTAGTGAACGTTTGTGGAAAGGATGCTAGGCTCGCTGGCTGCTTGAACATTGTACAATCATCAAAGAAAATCCCCGAATTTAATTTAAGTTGAAAGCAAGGTAATTTAAGAAGAAGATGCCTGGGACTCGAACACTACCCTGACGAAGATCTGCACTCATATCACCAGAGGGAAATGACTGACCTCCGATAAACACAACCATCTTTTGTTGTGCTTGGTGTGATTCCAGCCAGTGTCAATCAGCTGGTCAGTCGTGAACTTGCCCCTGATTCCAATTCATTCTAGTTATGTTAGTGCTTCTCCATGCGATCCTCGATCAAATGTTAAGGACAGTCGCTCACACCTCAATTCAAGTGTTTAGTTATTTTGTACATATTTGTACCATGTAGGAAATGTGTTCAACAGCTGATTGACACTGGCGGAAGGAAAAATGAGCAATAATGAACAGATTATTGCCAAACAAGCTCCGCTTGACAGCATTGTGGACCACACTATCGTCATGATGATGGCTGTTGACAATATACTGAATTGGGTCAGGAAAATGGAAAAGCCGTAGACCTTAAATCTGATAAATTGATTATCAGATCTGCTAGCTTTGTCTTGCATTTGCTTATCGCTTACTTTGGCATGCAATTACATCGGTCTTGTAGCTTCATCACGATGACACCTATATTTTCTTTATGCATGATGTTGCTCCTGTAATGTCCTCCTGCACATTGAGCGAAATTCGATCCCTGGCTTGCTGATAATCGAAGATTGGGCATATGGCATGCCATAACGTTACAGATTGTGGCTGAATAAAATTCTACCGCTGATGACCCACATCGCCTGATGGAAGTCCAGTCATGCGTTGCTAAAGCTTTCTCAATGTATCATATTTATCACGGGTGTCGAGTTATAAAAAACGATGGATGGTCTTCTCAATGTGAAGGTACAACTGCGCTTCCAGAAGGTCTGTGCGGTTTTCAGTACTGCATGAACAGATGCATTTTATTGTAGGCAGGTGCAGATGAGGCTTGGATTGCTTGTGGCTCTTTTGGATCCGTCACCACCTTTACTAGAAAACGTCTATCAGATATTACCATTGGGATTCGACCAGCTCTGTCAGCAGTGGTGTTAGCGAGGCTCTCTTAGTGATCGGCATTCAAGTTTGCTACCCACAGCGATTTGTATGCTCTTGCCACGATCAGTGATTCCTGCAACAATTATTGAATGTGGATCACTACTATGCTTCAGCTGACCGTGGACTGTAACTGACAATAATCATGAGATTCCCTGTATGACCAGAAGCCATGAAACATACTGGTGTGCTGAAATGGTGTTGTGTCTCCATGGGCAACAGCTTCACTCGTAACACTGTGTCGGCATCTCTGATGAGTGATGAGGTACCAGAATGCTTGATGGATATGTGAGGCAGCTCTCCCAATTATAGCAAAGGTCGCCATACGTTTGGGAAAGAATGAATTGCATAAGACCATAAGACCATGAGACATAGGAGTGGAAGTAAGGCCATTCGGCCCATCGAGTCCACTCCGCCATTCAATCATGGCTGATGGGCATTTCAACTCCACCTCCCAGCATTCTCCCCATAGCCCTTAATTCCTCGCGACATCAAGAATTTATCTATCTCTGCCTTGAAGCCATTTAGCGTCCCGGCCTCCACTGCACTCTGCGGCAATGAATTCCACAGGCCCACCACTCTCTGGCTGAAGAAATGTCTCCGCATTTCTGTTTTGAATTTACCCCCTCTAATTCTAAGGCTGTGCCCACGGGTCCTCGACTCCTCGCCTAACGGAAACAGTTTCTTTGCGTCCATCCTTTCTAAGCCATGTATTATCTTGTAAGTTTCTATTAGATCTCCCCTTAACCTTCTGAACTCCAATGAAGACAATCCCAGGAACGCCAGCCGTTCCTCATATGCTAGACCCGCCATTCCAGGGATCATCCGTGTGAATCTCCGCTGGACACGCTCCAGTGCCAGTATGTCCTTCCTGAGATGTGGGGCCCAAAACTGGACACAGTACTCCAAATGGGGCCTAACCAGAGCCTTATAATGGCTCAGTAGCACATCGCTGCTTTTATATTCCAACCCTCTTGAGATAAATGACAACATAGCATTCGCTTTCTTAATCACGGATTCAACCTGCATGTTTACCTTTAGGGAATCCTCGACTAGCACTCCCAGATGCCTTTGTACTTTGGCATTATGAATTTTCTCACCGTTTAGAAAGTAGTCTATGCTTGGATTCTTTTTTCCAAAGTGCAAGACCTCACATTTTCTCACGTTGAAATGCATCAGCCATTTCCTGCACCACTCTCCCAAACTGTCTAGATCCTTCTGCAGCCTCCCCACTTCCTCAGCACTACCTGCCTGACCACCTAACTTCGTATCATCAGCAAACTTCGCTAGAATGCCCCCAGTCCCTTCATCCAGATCATTAATATATATGGTGAACAGCTGCGGCCCCAACACTGAACCCTGTGGGACACCGCTGGTCACCGGCTGCCATTCCGAAAAAGAACCTTTTATCCCAACTCTCTGCCTTCTGTCAGACAGCCAATCCTCAACCCATGCCAGTAGCTCACCTAGAACACCATGGGCCCTCACCTTACTCAGCAGCCTCCTGTGTGGCACCTTATCAAAGGCCTTTTGGAAATCCAGATAGACCACATCCACTGGGTTTCCCTGGTCTAACCTACTTGTCACCTCCTCAAAGAATTCTAACAGGTTCGTCAGGCACGACCTCCCCTTACTAAATCCATGTTGACTTGTTCTAATCCGACCCTGCTCTTCCAAGAAATTAGAAATCTCATCCTTAACGATCGATTCTAGAATTTTACCAACAACCGAGGTTAGGCTAATTGGCCTATACTTTTCCATCTTTTGTCTTGATCCTTTCTTGAACAAGGGGGTTACAACAGCGATCTTCCAATCGTCCGGGACTTTCCCTGACTCCAGTGATTTTTGAAAGATCTCAACCAACGCTTCCGCTATTTCTTCAGCCACCTCCCTCAGAACTCTAGGATGTAGCCCATCGGGGCCAGGAGATTTGTCAATTTTAAGACCTTTTAGCTTTTTTAGCACCATCTCTTTTGTAATGGCAACCATACTCAACTCAGCCCCCTGACCCTTTATAATTTTTGGGATATTACTAACGTCTTCCACTGTGAAGACAGACGCAAAGTACTTATTAAGTTCTCCAGCCATTTCCTCATCTCCCATCACTAGCCTTCCAGAATCAGTTTGAATTGGCCCAATGTCTACTTTGGCCTGACGTTTGTTTCTTATGTATTGAAAGAAACTTTTACTATCATTTCTTATATTACTGGCTAGCCTGCCTTCATATTTGATCCTCTCCTTCCTTATTTGTCTCTTTGTTAACCTCTGTTTGTTTTTGTAGCCTTCCCAATCTTCTGATTTCCCGGTGCTTTTGGCCACTTTATAGGATCTCTCTTTTTCTTTGATACATTTCCTGACCTCCTTTGTCAGCCATGGCTGTCTAATCCCTCCCTGGATAATCTTTCTTTTCTTGGGGATGAACCTCTGTACAGTGTCCTCAATTATGCATACAAACTCCTGCCATTTTTGCTCTACTGTCTTCCCTGCTAGGGTCTGCTTCCAGTTGATTTTCACCAGTTCCTCTCTCATGCCCTCGTAATTACCTTTATTTAACTGTAACACCATTACATCCGATTTTGCCTTCTCTCTTTCAAACTGCAGACTTAACTCAACCATATTATGATCGCTGCTTCCTAAGTGTTCCCTTACTTTAAGATCTTTAATAAAGTCTGGTTCATTACATAGCACTAGGTCCAGAATAGCCTGCGCCCTTGTGGGCTCCATGACAAGCTGTTCCAAAAAGCCATCTTGTAAGCATTCCATGAATTCCTTTTCTTTGGATCCACTGGCTACATTATTTACCCAATCCACCTGCATATTGAAGTCCCCCATGATCACTGTGACCTTGCCTTTCTGACATGCCTTTTCTATTTCCCGGTACATGTTGCGCCCCTGGTCCTGACCACTGTTAGGCGGTCTGTACATAACTCCCATTATGGTTTTTTTGCCTTTGTGGTTCCTCAATTCTACCCACACAGACTCCACATCATCCGACCCTATGTCGTTTAGTGCCATAGATTTAATTTTGTTCTTAACTAACAAGGCAACCCCACCCCCTCGGCCCACCTCCCTGTCTTTTCGATAGGTTGTATATCCTTGGATGTTTAACTGCCAGTCCTGAACCCCCTGCAGCCATGTCTCTGTGATGCCTACCACAACATAATCATTCACGATGATCTGTGCCATTAGTTCATCACCTTTGTTACAAATGCTACGAGCATTCAGGTAAAGTGCCTTAATGTTAACTTTCTTATCAGTACAGATATTGGAAGTCCTAAGATGTCCAAAGTTATCCTTCCTTTTTGTTGCATTCCTAGTCTGCCTCAAGCTTAAATCCACCTGCCTACATGTTATCCTCCTGCGTATCTTGCCATTTAACTCCCTGCTCCCTGTCGCTTTCACTTTCCCTTCCCCCCAACTCAGAAGTTTAAAGTCCTACTGACCACCCTATTTATCCTCTTCGCTAGAACACTGGTTCCAGATCGGTTCAGGTGGAGACCGTCCCAACGGTACAGATCCCCCCGGTTCCAAAACTGATGCCAATGTCCCATGAAGTGGAATCCCTCTTTCCCACACCAATCCCTTAGCCACGTGTTTACTTCCCTAATTTTCCTATCACTATGCCAATTGGCACGTGGCTCGGGCAGTAATCCAGAGATTATGACCCTTGAGGACCTGTACTTCAATTTTCTTCCTAGTGCTTGATAGTCCCCGAACAGGTCCTCCACCCTAGCTTTACCTATGTTGTTAGTCCCAACGTGGACCACAACAACTGGATCCTCCCCCTCCCGCTCCAGTATCCTTTCAAGCCGGTCAGAGATGTCCCGCACCCTGGCACCGGGCAGGCAACACACCATGCGAGACTCCCGATCCGGCTTGCATAGGATACTATCTGTCCCCCTAATTATAGAATCCCCTATAACAACTACTTGTCTTTTTACTCCCCCCTCTTGAATGGCCTTCTGCACCATGGTACCGTGGTCAGTTGGCTCATCCTGTCCAGAGCCCCTTTCCTCATCCATACAGGGAGCAAGAGTCTCATACCTGTTGGACAAGGTCAAGGGCTGAGGCTCCTGCACTCCTGAACTCAGGTTCCCTCTGCCTGCCTCACTTACAGTCACACTCTGATGTCCCTGATCAGTTACTGAATGTGAATTACTTAATATCCCAGGTGTGACTGCCTCCTGAAACAAAGTGTCCAGGTAACTCTCCCCCTCCCGGATGTGCCGCAGTGTTTGAAGCTCAGACTCCAGATCATCAATTCTGAGCCGGAGATCTTCCAGCAACCAACACTTGCTGCAGATGTGGTCATTGCCGTTCACAAGGGGAACAGCCAGCTCCCACATCATACAGCTACAGCACATCACCTGCCCAGCCATCTCTGATTAGTTAATTAATTTATTACTTTGTATAAATTTCAGTTAAAAAAACTTGGAGACCTCTGCTATAGTCTTTTCCAACCTAGTTCTGGTTAACAAATAAGAAAAAGAGAAATAATAATGTAATAAGGCACTCACCTGCTCACCCCAATGGGTCTTATTATTAGGTTAGAGGAGGAGGGCGGGTGGGAGACACTACACGTGTAGTGTCTCGGGTTTCCTCTCCACCAGAATTTATTAACTAGGGAGGGGTAAACCTTCCCAGAAGTCCACGGGACAAACTTCCTGTTCCCTGCAAAGGTAAGTAATTTAAACTTACCACTCACCTCCCGATAGGCTCAGCCCCTGCCGGTATCCAATGGCTGGCTGCTGCAATTGAAATTGACAAATCTACTCACCAGCTGAAGTATCCCAGCTCCCGCCGAAATCCAACTGACTGCAACCCCTGCAAAGGTAAGTAATTTAAACTTACCACTCACCTCCCGATAGGCTCAGCCCCTGCCGGTATCCAATGGCTGGCTGCTGCAATTGAAATTGACAAATCTACTCACCAGCTGAAGTATCCCAGCTCCCGCCGAAATCCAACTGACTGCAACCCCAGCTGAAGTATCCCAGCTCCCGCCGAAATCCAACTCAAAGGCTTGGCAACTTGACAGATGGCAAGGAATCACAGCACCCGGCGGGATGCGCGACACTACATCAGTCAACGATGGATGGTCCGTGCGCCTTAGTTGCTTCTATTTTCACAGCAGTGTTGCTACAACTTGGCTTGCGAGGACATTTAAGAGGCCATTTCAGAGTCAATAACTTTTCTCTAAATATTGAATCATATGTATAGAGACAAGGAGAGGATGGAAATAACAATGGTTTCATGTGATAATTACATTTATAATTCCAGACACATAGTGGATTCAATGTCCAGCATAGTGGGTTTCGTAACTGAGTCCCCAGAGCATTACTCTAAATTTCTGGTCACTCTATATGACAGGAGACACATCTGGAAACTGATCGTGTAGCTATTTGGTCTCCTCATCATGCCTCGAATTCTCTGAAGTCGTGGGTTGATCTAGAACCTTCAATCCTTCCAAATCATTCCTCAAAAGAAAGTCTACTTCATCTACTGGTAACTTCGAAATCAAGTGGACAGCACGGTGGAGCAGTTGGTTAACCCTGCTGCCTCACGGCGCCGAGGTCCCAGGTTCGATCCCGACTCTGGGTAACTGTCCATGTGGAGTTTGCACATCCTCACCGTGTTTACGTGGGTTTCGCAACAACCCAACCCAACCCAAAAATGTGCAGGCTAGGTGCATTGGTCACGCTAAATTGCCACTGAATTGGAAAAATGAATTGGGCACACTGGATTTTAAAAATAAACTTCGAAATCAAACCGTAAATTCCTGAACTTGAAAAACTAATCATACTGAAGTTCAACTTCATGGAATATGGGGCAGCGCTGTAGCATTCCCGTACCAGCCTCCCCGGACAGGCGCCGGAATGTGGCGACTACGGGCTTTTCACAGTAACTTCATTGAAGACTACTCGTGACAATAAGCGATTTTCATTTTTTAATTTCATTCTGGATAGCACAATTGCTTCACAGCTCCCAGGTTCGATTGCGACTTGCCTGTGCGGAGTCTGCACATCCTCCATGTGTGTGCGTGGGTTTCCTCCAGGTGTTACGGTTTCCTGCCACAGTCCAAAGATGTGCAGGTTAGGTGGATTGGCCATGAAAAATTGCCCTTAGTGTCCAAAATTGCCCATAGTGTTGGGTAGGGTTACTGGGTTATGGGGATACGGTGGAGGTGTTGACCTTGGGTAGAGTATTCTTTCCAAGATCCTGTGCAGACTTGATGGGCCGAATGACCTCCTTCTGCTCTGTAAATTCTATGATAACACGGATGGACTCTTACTTGGCAGGTTTAGTAACGCGTCGGGCTGCATTCTGCATTCTGCCGGACCCATGTCTGCATGACATGTCTCCCCGTCTCCAGCGGATCTTCCGTTCCATCAACCAGACAATGTGACCCCCCCACCCCCAATGTTGGCCATGCTACGTCGGCGGGAACTGGGTAGCACCGACAGAGAATTTCTCTCAGTGCATCAGGCGTGCCTTCAACTCTTAAAGTTCGTATCCAACTCATTAAATTCGTCAGCGTAACCCTTTCAAGTTCAACATAAGTGTGTCCTGGCTGGTTCCATGAAGCCTAAAAATGTTGTCGATACCACCCGGATCCTAATTGCTATGCACACAGAGTAGCCTTGTTTATCTAGTTGTAATCCTAAAATGCAACCTCTGAAAGGGACCCACGCGCTATATGAGTCTGCCTCGTCAATTTGATCTTCTATTGGCAACGTCCACTTTTACATTTACTTTGGCCGCATCCCATGCCAACACATTTAAGCCTGTTTTATTTGTGTTTATCTCGAATTGTTGCTTGTGCAAATGGATCCTTGTTAATATGACAGATTTCTGAAACGACCCAAAATGTTTTCCTCACTCTCTTCCAAATTCAAATGCCGATTCGTCACTTTAATTTTTACTCCCTTCCCAGTCTCACTTGAAAACGCAATTAACACGTCATTTTAAAGGCCTGGTGCACAAACCAGAGACAGGTCATCCACGAATGGAAAACCGAATCAGTTATTAGAGCCATAATTTTACTCCGTTACAAACCTTGCGTCGCTCTAATAAATATTGTCCACCAAATCCTTTCTGTCCACCGTTACAAACATCCATGGACCAAGCCAACAAATTCTTACGTGAAACCTTCAGCTCGTGCAACGTCAATCCCAGACCCTCATGACACTAAGTATCAATGCAAGTGAATCTGGATGATATTCTGAAACGTCTGAGGATCTTTCCGGAGCCTGTAAACAGCAGCCATCAGGTGTTTTAATTATATGCCATGAGTCATATTTTATTTTAAATAAAATATTTGTTATTTATCGTATACCGACATTTCCCTATATATTTTTTTTTAAAAAAACTTTGAGTACGCATTTCTTTCACAGTAAAGCGGCAACTTAGCATGACCAATCGCTATAGCCTGCACATATTTAGCTTCCGGGTGGAGACTCACGCTGACACTGGGAAAATGTTCAAACCCCACATAGACCGTGACTGAACCTATGTCCTCAGAGCAGTAAAGCAGCAGTGCTAACCACTGAGACCCTGTGCCGTCCTATTTTACTGCACACGTTATTGTTTACTTAACTGCATCGATAAATTGTCACTTGAAATACGCTCCAACAATGCAGCTTTTTTAGATTTTTGACTGATATCATCGTGCTGATCACCGTCACCACAGCAAACCTCTGTTTTTTCTGTTTGTGATGTATCAATCTCAAGAGACCGAAAGTATATTTACACTTTTAAAACACATTTTGGGTATCCAATAATTGTTTTTCTTTCAATTAAGGGGCAATTTAGGGGCAACAAGCCAGTACATCTATGGGTTAACGAGAAGGGGGGGGTGAAGCCCACGCACAGGTGGGTAGAATGTGCAGCCTGCACAAGGGCAGTGACCCAGGGCCAGGATTAGAGCTCGGGTACTCAACGCCGCAGCATCCGGTGCTAACCACTGCGCCAAATGCCGCACTGACAGAATGTATTTGGATAACATCATGCCATCAGGCATGGTAGAGTAAATGAGGTGCGGCATTTCGCAATCTCTTAATTCTTGATTCAGCTAAATTGCTGGCTTTGAAAGTAGACCAAGGCAGCTAGCAGCACGGTTCGATTCCCGTATCAGCCTTCACGAACAGGCGCCGGAATGTGGCGACTAGGAGCTTTCCACAGTAACTTCATTTGAAGCCTACTTGTGACAATAAGCGATTTTTATTTAATTTCATTCACTCGCCCGACATTGATCCACTGACAGATAACACTGTGGAATAAATAATTGCCATTTCGAACATGTATAATTTCGAGCGGAAGCATGGAAACATTAAACTTTTGTAAAATAGTCTCCATTTATATGTGGATGCCTGTCTTGTTGATGCTTTGTTATTCCTTGGTTATGTGTAGGACAAGTCCTGCTTGGCAAGCGTTCAGTGTCATTGCTGACATATTGTCAGAACCCTTATCTTTTGTGGCAAACGTGCCTTCTGACAGTTCGGGATGTAAGGTGAACTGAATATAATTAGTTGTGGAGTGCCATTTGCGAAGGTGGATAGCTCCGGAGGACGGCGACGTACATCGTCCATTTGGTACAGCTGGCGAGTGACTCTAAGGAACGCTTCAACCTTATAGTATTCGTAGAATGACTGGTCTCTTCCGTCATTGAGGATTGGTATATGTGTGCAAACACTTTTTTCATTCAGTTGTTAAACTTTGCCGTCGTGTTCACGACTTGGTTCGTCAGGACTGAAATACTTGCCACCTTGATATGTTTCTCGAAACGCAAAAAGCACACAGCAGAGGTGTGTAACTGCTCGCCATATATATCAAATTAAATGTGGACCAAGACTACCAAGATGCCCAAGCTGCGTGGTTCATCGTAATCGCAGAGATGCCCCCAGTTTCAGGGGTTGATCGATGGGTTGCATGATGCCCTGCACATGGCAGGCCGGGCTTCACAAACCAAAATTAATTTCACTCGATGAACGTTCAGTTTATGTGTGACCATGAGCTCCACATCAGGAACGTCTGCGCCCAATATCATGGCAGTGTGCACAACCCACACATCCTGGCACACACAACGGTTACTAATCTCATTGTGGCGCCACGTGGCTGAGGAGTTGGCTCCGTGACGACAAGAGTTCTCCACTGCTGGCATGGCTGATGATACCTTTCCGGATGCTGCAGACATATGCGGAGCCCTGCTGAATCGGCACCCATGCAGAAATCAGGGCCGTGATCGTGTGGTGCTTTTCCATCCTGAGGATGTGGTTCAGGTGACTGGATCGCTCTGGAGAGACCATAAAACCAGACGACATAGGAACAGATTTAGGCCATTCGGTCCATCGAGAGTGCTTCGCCATTCAATCATGGCTGATATTTTTCTCATCCCCATTCTCCTGCCATTTCCCCATAAGCTTTAATCCTCTTATTAATCAAGAACCTATCTTTTAATGCGTTACAGACAAACAGCGACTTCACCTCAACAGCCTCGGCCGGCAAAGAGTTGCACAGATTGTCCACCCTCTGGCTACATAAATTCCTCTTCACCTCTGATTTAAAGGATTGTCTGTTTCGGCAGAGATTGCGCCCTTTGCTTCTAGTTTTCGCTACGAGTGGAAACATCCTTTCCACGTCCATTATATCCAAGCCTCGCAGTATCCTGTAATTTTCAATAAAATCCTCCTCATCCTTCCAAACTCGAATGAGTACGTACCTTGATTCCTCAACCGTTCCTCATACGACAAGCTCTTGATTCGAGGGATCATTCTTGTGATCATCCTCTGGAACCATTCCAAGGCTAGCATATTCTCCCTTAAATAAAAGGTCCCAAACTGCTTACAATACTTCAAATTGTGTTTTACCAGAGCTTTGTGCAGCTGCAGAAGTACAACCCTGGTCTTGTTTTCGAGCGCTCTCGATATGAATCCTAACATTTCATTTGCCTTCCTAACTACCGACTGGACTTGCACGTTAACCATAAGAGAATCGTGACGAACGACTCCCAAGTCCGTTAGTGCTTCTGATTCCCGAAGCATATCGCCATTTAGAAAATAGTCCCTGCCTCCATTCCTCCTTGCATCCTGCATAATCACATACTTGTCCACGTTGTATTCAATCTGCCACTTCTTTACCGACTCTCCCAGCGTCACCAAGTCCTTCTGCAGCCCGCCTGTTTCCTCAATACCTGTCCCTCTGCCGACCTTTGTATCATCTGTAAACTTAGCAACTGTGCCCGCAGTACCTTATCCGGATCAACTTAGACTGTTCAATTCACCTGACTTCAACATCTTTGTGTTCTGGGGGTGAAAGTCACGCAAACACGAGGAGAATATGAAAACATCACACGGAGAGGGACTCAGAGCTTATTACAAACCTGGGGCTTTGGCACCGTGAGCCTACAGTGATAGCCACTGCGCCACAGTGCTGCCCGGCTCTTAAAATATTTAACAGTCGGCTCTGCGGCAACTTGTCAAAGGACTTCTGGAAATCTAAGTAAACGACGTCCATTGGTGCATCGTTGTCTACTCCTTGTTACCTCCTCAAATAACTCTAACAGATGTGTCAGACATGCCGTCCCCTTGACGAAGTCGTGCTGACTCAGTCCTATTTTATTATACACTTCGAAGTACTCGACAATTTCATCTTTACCAATTTTACCAATGACCGAAGTCAGACTAATCGGCCTATTATTCCCCGTATTTTGCCTACCTCCCTTCTAAAATGTCAGTGCTGAATTAGCAAATTTCAAGCTATTTGGTAAGCTTCCTGCCTCCAGTAATTCCTGAAAGTGCACCACCAATGCCTCCACAATCTCCTCAGCAATCTCTATAACAATCTTGGGGTCCAGGTTATTTACCCACCATCAGACCTTTCAGTTTCCACAGAACGTTCTCCCTAATGAAATTCCCCAAATCTCTGCCCTCTGATTCTCCTTGATCTCTTGCAGCCCATTGGTGTCTTCCACCATGAATACTGATGCAAAGTAACTTTTCAGTATCTGTGCCATTTCTTTGTTTCCCATTATGACGTTCAACCCATATTTCCCAGTGGTCCAATGTCTATTTTTGCCTCACTCTTACCTTTTCTAAATTAAAATTCTTCCTATCGTTTTTTTTGTATTGCTCGCTCGCTTCCACTCTTATTTCATCTTTCCCCACTTTATTACTTTTTTAATTGTCCTCTGCTCACTTTTAAACGCATCCCAATCCTCGGGATTCCCAGTATCCTCGCCCCTTCTTCTGTTTTGGTGCTGCCCGAAACTTCCTTCATCAGCCAGGAAAGCCTTTTCCACCCCATAGCATGTTTCCTCCTTCTTGGGATGCCTACTGTTGTGCCTCCCCATACCTCCCTTAGTCTCCAATATACCTGTTATTGCTGTTCCGCTGTCTTCCCTGCTAGGCTCCTTTTCCAATCAACACCGGTCTTCTCCTCGTTCGTGACTTTGTAGTTAACCTAATTGAATTATGACACCGTTACATGTGATTCCAGCTTCTCCCTCTCAAATAGGGTAAATTCAATGATATTGTGGTCACTGATCCCGAAGGGTGCCCTCACCTTAAGTTCCCTGTTCAAGTCAGCCTCATTGCACATCAGCAAGACTATAATTGTCCAGTTGGCTCTGTAACAATCTGCTCCAAAAAAAAAACATCCGCAAGACATTCCACAAATTCCTCTTCTTGGGATCCACTTGCGACCCGATGGTCCCAGTCCACCGGCATATTTTTTATAATAATCTTCGTGGTCACAAGGAGGCATACTTAATACTGCATTGATGTTATTGTGGAACGCCACATTCCGGCGTCTGTTCAGGTAAACAGGGAGAATTTAGTATGTCGAAATTACCTAACTGCACACATTTTGGGGCTTGTGGGAGGATACCGGGAGCCAAAAGAATTCCACGCAGGCATAGAGAGAATGTGCAGACTCAACACAGACAGTTACCAAGCCGACAATCATGCCTGTAGTCCAGGAGCTGAGAAGCAATAATGGCCCACAACCTGACTACTGCTATGTAAATAAATCCCAACGGGATCTTTTTACCTTTGCGATTCCTCATTTCTACCCACAGAGATTCAAGTGCCTCCTGATCCGATTTCGCTCCTTGCTAACGATTTAAGTTCACTCCACACTAACAATACAACCCGCCGCCTTTGCCCATCATCTTCCTGTCCTTTCGACAGGACATATACTCTTGCATATTTCGATCCCAGCCTTGATTCCATTGCAGCCATGTCTCCGTGATGGCCACAACATCAAATCGATCAATTTCAATGTTTGCAACACAAACATTTATATTGTTCCATTTCCTGCGCCCATTTAGGTGCAGTACCCTCACTCCTGCACTGCTCACACTTGCCACCTTTTGTGCTCCACCTGTCAGTGATGTTGATCTCTTATTTTTGTTCTTAATTTCCCCTTCAGTTATTACAACATCTAACCAAACACTCTGATTTCCACTTCCCTGCCATCCTCGAGATTCCCTGCAGAAGACCTTACTGATATTCTCCCAGATCATGTTGCATGCTGCATCCTGCATAACATTACGCCGCAGATGTTCGACATACCCTTCGTGCAAACACCGCAGTGATAGCTACCTACCTTACTACGCGTGCAGGCGCTGGTTTGGCAAAAGTAGCGAGGCTTATCCATGCGGTGGAGAATGATTACAACTCACTCTCGAATGTAGTCCGGTGCTCCATGGCATTCGACAGCATTTTACCTGCATTGATACTTTGGTCCGGGCACCTCGTGATCTCTGCCATTACTGACGATTACTGCACAGGGTCCCATTGAATCACTGGTGTGGTAGAGGTGGGGACAGTGGCTTGAGCAGAGAGTGGGGTGAGCATGGGGTATCGGAGCTGTGAGCTCTGTTTACAGTGCTGTTGCTAGGCCAAGCCAACCAAAACGTCCGTTCCTGTCCATAAACCGACGCCCACAACAGACCAATCCATCCCGCGCAGCCTCCTGACAGAACGCGGAGGCAGTGGTAACGTTGTTCACACGTGTTATATTTTAACAAATGTATAAATAATTGCTCCTCAGCCCCTAACACTTCGCCGTGCCCTACAACTGTGCTAACTTAACCGGTGTTTAGGTTTCTGGCCCCATGGGCCCTAACACTGCACCGAGCTGGATCTCCAGGCGGTACATCAAATGTGCAGGCGGACAGCTGTGGTTCGCGCAATGGGACCTTCTTCCCCTTTGACGGCAGGCTTTTCTAGCGGCCGCCTGCATGAACCGGGCTGGTTCTCGATGTCCCAGATGCTGTTGTGGCACTACATTCCGCATTCTACCCTCACGAGGCGCCAGGGATAGCACGGTTGCAGTCCGACATATTGTGCTGCTCCAGCGTTCCACTGCAGGCGTCAGTCACACGGGCCCTAGCACCCCTTCCAACCTTTCCGTCTGGATGTGTAATGTCTCCGACGAAGCTGTATTAGACAGGCAGGAGCACTTAACCCCTGATGCCCAACCGGAACTTTGTAATGCGAGTGTTGGATGCAAATGTTTTTATCGATCATTGTCGCAGTACTCGCAGCAATGGCGCAGTGGGAGGAGACCATATCTCACTGCGACTGAGCCACATAATGGTGGAACTGTACTTCGTCCCTCTGGGACAGTATCACGTCGGCCAGCGCGTGGGCGATAACCAGACCGCCTACTGCTGTGATTAACAGTGACTAGGCCACGCCCTGGAGCGCAACTGTAATACCCAACTTACCCTGGCACATGGGTGCTTGTGATATAGAAGCCCTATACTTGGCCTTGGGCACCGCGCTCACAAAGTACCTGAGGCCTTAGACATCTTGGCTCCTAGCGGATACATTCATTGCAATGGCCTCCGCTTTAGATATCAGCCATTCGGTCATCGCCTGGGTGGCACACATAGCCCGTACCATCTCTTGCCCCTGAAGTGGTTGGACTCTTCCAAGTGCAACTGAAAGGCACTCATCATTTGCATGCACCCCAAGATGTAATCTCTGGCTCTCAAATTTGATTTCCACAATAGATGGAACAGCACGTTCCAGAAACCCCAAACCCATCCGAATGGTAGTCATGCCTGTAAGGTCGGTCCGATGTCCGATCATCTGCCCTCTTGGTGGTTCCTAGCACCAACTGTTCTACCGTGACATGTGTCTGGTGCCAATAATAGTGCCCAAGGTGTCACTCCTATAATTTTCCCAATCGAGGTGAGTATCTCTGGGATTTGGATTTCGTTATTGGATACTGCCGTGATAAAAAGTCAGCGTTGTCCCCAGACTGGCGCTCTAGGATGTAAACCAAGTGCGGATCAAGGTCTCACTCTTTCATGTCCACTTGATCCTCCTGATCCATGTTTCTTACCTCTTGGGGAGGAGATTGCCTTTAGCATAGAGGGCCTCCAGTTGGGACCGCATCATCGCTCGGTGATCAGGCAAGGCACAAGACAACACGTATGATTCGGCTTCTGATTGCTGTGGCGGGGACTGGTAGACGGGGCAGTGTTGATGTCTGAGGGTGTGCTGGAGAGGCAGTTTTCGGGCTTTCGGGTAGTGAGGGTGAAGAGAGTAGTGTCTGGGGTTTTGTGAGGCTGCTGGAGGTAGAGAGAGCATTTTGCGAGTGGTGTTGGATTGGTGACACACTTGTCATGCGGAAACGAAACTCGAAGCAGTTTTAGTTGCTTCTGCGATGCCAATCATAGGCTCAGCGAATGCCAGTTATTTGTGCACGCCGATCAGTTACAGAGGAGGCTGTTCTGCTGCAGTGAGGGGAGACACGTCTGGTGGTCACCCTCCTATTAATTTCTGCTCCCGGAGTTGTGGGCAGCCTTTTCCAGGAGGCGGAGGGAAATGCAGGGATGGTGGAGAATGGACAGAAAACGCATCGTGTTAAACAGTCCGACGCATGGGCCACAGACTTGCGTGGTTGGTGGCCTTTGTTGTTGGCACTGACTGCACAAGAATTGTTGCTCAACCATTACTGTCGAAAGCTTCGCGGTTATCTGCACGTTTTTAAAATGTAAGTTTAGAGTATCTAATTATTATTTTTTCCTATTAAGATGCAATGTAGCGTGGCTAATCCACTAAGTGTGCACATCTGTAGGCTGTGGGGACGAAACCCACGCAAACACGGAGAGAATGTGAAAACTCCACACGGACAATGACTCAAATCCGGGTTCGAACCTGGGACCTCGGCGATGTGAGGCAACAGGACTAAAGAATTGCGCCATCGTTCTGCCCCGTCATTTGCACGTTTGAGCCGCTGTATGTCATCTGGTGCACCAACATTCATCCTGCTGATGGGGTCGATATTTTTTTTCCAAACGTAGTGAAGGAACAGGTTTGCAATGCCAAATCAGGAAACCGAAGACGAGGGAATCAACATTCAAAGAGATGCTGATTAGTATGTTGACTGCTCAGTTACTCTGTAGTTGGTACCTTTTGCGAAATAAAAATGTGCCATCTCGTGAGGGTCCAAGAGTCCCTAGGATGCTTCACACAGCTGGAACACACAGCCGCTAATATGGTCGGTGTTTTGGGATTAGATGCTTGTGCTATCGCTCCCAATCAACAAGCCTGCTTTGTATTGTAATGCGCCAGACGTCCACAGAACTTCAGAATCAACACATATTCATTGCACTTCTGACACGTGCATTATGGATAACTTTCCGACTATGGGGAGGGACAAGGCGAGTAAATCGCCGCAGGATTCTGGCCTTGCAAGTGCTATTGTAATTGCAGACTGAGATAGTAGCCGAGATAAATGTCTGGCCAACAGAACCCTCTGAACGCTTTATTGGAGTCCGATTGTCAGACACTTGACATTATTGATTTATATTTTTGTCTTTAATTTCCTCATGCTATTTTGTTAGTTGCGCGTAACGATCAATATTTTTTGAAATGTTAATTGATTTGCTGATATCCGCACCTTCTATCCCGCAGAGCTGAGAAAGACCAAGGATGGTGCGTCAAAAGATATGTTTGCATTTCCTCAGTGTGAGGTTGCACAGTATTCTGCATTGGCTATCATATTTTTGTTTGGACGAAATTCTGAAACTTATCACTGGCCAACAAGAACACAAGACGATGAAGGTCACAGCTCACGTGAAACCGACTGCAATTTTGAAGCCAACACCACCCACGGTCGATTGTGTTGCCACGTTTATGAAGCGGAATTGCACATCAGCGTCGTTGTTGTATCTTTGTGATTTTGCGCACGGATTCGCTTGGGTGTTAAGGGGGATTGAGGGGAGTTGGACGTAAGAAATAGATCTTACGCGTGGGGGTGGGTGGAGTGGTTGGCGGGCGACAGCGAGAGAGAATGAGAGAGAGAGTCAGACAAAAATAAAAATAGCACCGGCGGCTGACAATGTCGAGGCCGGCCGTCAGATACCCGTCTTTACGAATCCCAATTTCCAGCAGGTGGGCCATAACCTTCTGTGCCTTGGCGATTTAAATGCTCCTTCATGTGCGTGTAAAGTTTTGCGAGTGCACATGCCTCCACCACCTTCTCAGGCAGCACGTTTCATATTTCCACAAGACTCAGGGTGAAAAGAAATATTTCCTCTTGCGTCCGCAACACCACTTACTCCTGACCATAAACATATGCCATTTGGCCTGAGATAACACTACATGTGGAAAATGTTGCGTACAAAATGGATTGATTAGTAAGATTGTGGATGACACAACGTTTGGTGGAATTGCGGACACCAATGAGTAAAGTCAGAGGATAGAACAGTATTTCGATCGTTTGGAGACTTCGGCAGAGAGATGGCAGATGGAGTTTAATCCGTACAAAAGTGAGGTAATGCATTTAGGAAAGTCTAATACAGAAATAGAGATGTGATACAATGTACAGATAATGATAGAACTCTCAATCAGAGAGATCTAGGTGTACTGGTTCACACGTCACTGAAAGGGGCAACACAGGGGCAGAAGGTAGTCAATACGGCATATGGCTTGCTTCCCTTCATTCGCTGGAGCATGGAGCATAAAACACGGCAAGTCATGTTGCAGCTATATGAAAACTTTGATCACAATTGGAGTATAGCGTTCAATTCTGGTCTTCGCACTATCAGATGGGTGTGGAGGGTTTAGAGAGGGTGCAGAAGATTTTTACGAGGATGTTGTCTGGTATGGAGGGCATTAGCTATGATGAGAGGTTGAATAAGCTTGGATTGTTCTCACTGGAACGAAGAAGCTGGAGGGGCGACTTCATAGAGGTCTGCAAGATTATGAGGGGCACAGACAGAGGGGATATTCAGTGACCTTTCTCAGGGTAGAGGGGTCAATTACGAGAGGAACATAGGTTTAAAATGCTCGGGGCAATGTTTCGAGGAGATGTGCGAGGCACGTTCTTTTTGCACAAAGGGTAATTGCTGCCTTGACAGCGCTGCCGCAGGACATGGTGGGAGCAGGGACGATAGTGATGTTTAATATGCATTTTGACAAATACATGACAAATACGGAACACAGATGTTTAGAGGGTTTTAGTTTAGGCAGCATGGTCGGGACAGGCTTGGAGGGCCGAAGGGCCTGTTCCTGTGCTGTCGTTTTCATTGTTCTTTGTTCTTTAATCTAATCTACAGGATCTACCTGACAAACCGCGGTCAACTGCTCCAAAGCCCTCGGACACATGCTAAATTTTATCACAGTCTCAGAAGTCAGATCACCTTTCTTGAAATAGAACCCGTGGAAAGTGCCTGATCCTTATCGAGTCACTGATCATGTACGCAGATCCTATATCGAATAACTGGTGAGTATGTCCGCTGACAGCTTTAACCTCTTCTCACTTCGTTCTGAGGTTTCCACCTGCTTCAATGAGACAATGATCATGCCTGCGCCAAAGAAACTACAGGCAAATTGCTTGAAAGGCTACCACTCAGTGGCCTTGACACACATCATTATGAAGTGCTTTGAGAGGCTAGTCAGGAGACACATCAACTCCATACACCCAGAATGCCTTAATCCTAAACAAATTATTTCGAGCCACAATCAGTCGAGAGCCGTGGCAACCTCCCTGGCCGTGCACTCCTTCCCGGATCATAGTGTCAACGACGACCCCTACGTCAGGGACATAGGATTGACGGCAGCTCCGCCTTCAACATCCTCATCCCAGCCATGCTCATATACAAATTCACAATCCGCAGAATTGACTCTTCCATATGCAAGTCTGTCCTCGACATCATGGCCCATTTGACAACAATTGGTAAGGAACAACGGCGACGCATCCTCTGCAATAATCGTCAATACTGGGGTCGCACAAGATTGTTCACTTTTCCGTCTTTTATACACATTATGCACAAATGACTGTGGTAAAATTCGGTTAAAAGTCCACAGACTTGTTTCTTGATGGTGCGACCGATAAGTCTGTGTTCAGGCGCAAGATAGAGAACTTAGTGGCATGGTGTCATGACAACAATATCTCCCTCAGTGTAACCAAAATTAAGGAGCTGTTCATCGACTGGAAGAAGTTACGTGCAGTTCACACCCCTGCCTCCATGAAATGGTGCCAATGTGGAGATGGTTTACTGCTTCAAAACCTGAGATGTACACATCACTAAATATCGACCATGGTCCACCCTCGTCGACGGTACCACCACCAAAGCACATGAGCGCCAATACCCACTCTAAATCAACAACGGAAGTTCGGCATGCCCACATTGAGTATTATCAATTTTTACAGATGTACCAGAGAAAAAAGTCTATCTGGCACACGTCACATCTTTGTATGGCAACTGCTCGCTCGAAGACTGTAAGAAACAACAGAGGGTCGTGAACACATATCAGTCCATCAGGCGAACCCGTCGCCCATCCATTTACACTGTCTTCACATAGCTGTGCCTCTGTGAAATCGGGTAGCATTATTAAATAGCCTTCCCACTTGGCCTATTCGCTCTTCCAAACTCTTCCTTCGAGTAGAAGTTATATCGTTCTGATCAAGCGCACGAACAAATTGAAAAACACATTCTTCCGCACTTTTACCGGACTCCTAAATCACTCTCTCTATGTATCTACTCTCGTTAGCATTATAATCCGTATGCTACACGCCTATCTTGATCTATGTATTTAAATTACGTATTTATTGTATGTTTTTTTATGCATGAAACGATCTGGTTGGACTGTACGCCGAACAATGCTTCTCACTATACTTACGTACGCCTGACAATAAATCTAAATTTAAATCTAAATTTGTCTGAGCCTCTCATAATTCTGCATACCGCTATCAGATTCCCATCAACCTTCTCTACCACACTAAAAAATATACGCAACCAGTCCAGTCTCTCCTCATTGCTGAAATTTTCCATCTCCGGCAACATCTGGAGCGCATTCTCTGCAACCCCTCCAGTGCCATCATGTCTATTCAATGTTGTGGCTTCAAGAATTCACATTATACCATATGTCAAATCACCGATGATTGACACAGCTCTAACATGGATAGCATGCTCCTCCAATCAATATACCGCTGCATTCTGATTGCCTTTTCCCGATGCTAGTCTCTTGCACTGCCGCCTTCAAATATCCAAACGTCCGATTGTTCGTCGATACTATGTTCTTCCGTTCATTACTTTTATACTACTCTATTTAGACCACCGAAAATGCATGAACACACATGTATCACGATATAATTTAATCTGCCATGGCTTTGTCCAACATACAAGCTGATCAATATTAGTTTGTGGCGAAATATTTTCTTGCTCACTCAGACCAGCTCCAGCAATTGTATTGCCTTCTGCAATGTTAGCAATTGTAACATCTGCCTCCAAATCCAAATAGTTATTTTATGCAACAAACAGCGAGTGTCGCAGCACCAATCCCAGTTGTGAACCGCTGGTCACAGGCACCTAATCACAATGACGAACCTCCGACATTTCCCTTTGCGTCCTATGAGCAAGACAACCTAAATTCCATTGCTCCAATGACCTTGGATTCCATTGGCTCCAGCCCCTTGGCCTGGCCTTCTGTGTGGAACCGTGTTAAAGGCCTCTGTGGAATACATGCAAAGCAAATCAACTGGGGTGGGGCTGACTAATGTTTTTTCTTCAAGTTCGAAAACCCCTCACTTCAGTTACTTAGACAGGACCTTCCACCAGCTGATACGTGCGGACTCCCCTTGATCAATACCTGCCTTTTCAAGTGTTGATTAATTCTGTCAATGAGATTTTCTTCAATTGATATTTGACCTACTGGTCTATCATGTAATGACTTGGCGTATCCCTGCCGTCCTTCTTCAATAAATACTATATTAGCTATCCTCCAGTGTTCTGACACGTCACCTCTGCCAGCTGCGTTTTAATAGCTACTTCAGAGCCGCATAATTGTTCTGTGTTTCGCCAGTCCACACGGCCCCCCACCCGCCTCACCGACATTCCTGGGAAACATATTATCAGGCCTAGGAAATTAATGAACGTTTATTCCATTAAATCGGACATTACATCATCCTTATTAATGTTACAGAGTTCTATAATTTTGCAACCGCAATTGAAATTTCCAGTTTCCCATATTTCCCCTTAATGAATGCTGACAGCATATTTCCGACCTCGAAAACGGCATGTGTTTCAAGAAGCCAGCTCCGACGTCCTTCCGAAGGGCATCGAGGGAGGGGAAACAAATTCTGGAATAACCAGAGACTCCCACATCCCGTAAATGAAATGTTAGAAATGCAGATTAACCTACCCGAATCTTCTCCCAGTCTACGATTGCCGCATCCTGTCTGATTACGTGAGAATCGGCCGCTCACGTGGGGCAACAAGGTTGTGCAGTGGATATCCTCACGGTGCCAAGGTTCCAGGTTCTCTCCTGGCTCTGGGTCACTATCCGTGTGGAGTTTGCTCATCCTCCCCGTGTTTGCGTGTGTTTCGCCCGAAGACATGCAGGGTAGGTGAATTGGCCACGCTTAATTTCCCATTAATTGGAAAAAAATGAATTCGGTACCCTAAACCTACAAAATAATATAATTTAAAAATCGGCCGCACACCAAATGCTATCTGGTCTAGCCTTATCTATCTCCATGGATTTCAAACTGACACAATTATGGCCACTATCTCCAAAATGCTCAACCAGTGACAGCTCAGCAACTTCCCCATATTCATTTCGATAATTTGGACTAACACTGCCTCTTTCATCGTTGGGCTCTGGACATAGCGGCTCAAAAAACTCTCCTTGATACACTTTAAAATACACGCCATCTAATCCTTTCACTCTGGTGCGATTCCATCTATTACTGACGAAGGTAAAATCCAACTAACATCCTAACTCTATTCGCCTTGCAACTATCCGCGGATTGCCTGAATTTTGGATCGTCTATCTCCTTTTGAATATTGGGAGGACTCTAGCATAACCGTGGGAAAGTGAGCAAACGTTTAATATTTCTATGATCATATACATGGCCTCATTAAAATAACCATCGAAGCCATCCTCTCTCACGACTGCACATGGTAGACTATTTTATCAATAATGCAGTACCTCCTCTACGATATCCACATCACCCCCCCCCCCTCCCCACCAATCACAACCGAATCGTCTATACCTTGACATATTGAGTTGGCAGTCTGCCCCTGTTTCAACCACGTCTCAGTGATTGCATAATAACAAATTTATCCTTGTTGATCGACGCTCTCTGTTCAGTGGCTAGTATTGTTACCTCAGAGCGCCAGGGACCGAGTTGAATTCCAATCGGGGCTCACTATCTTTGTCGAGTTTGCTCATTCTGCCCGTGTCTGCGTGGGTTTCCAAAGGTACCGAATGAATGCGTCGAATGAGCACCTTCTCCACTATTTGGATTCTGAGATTCTTTGATTCCACGGTCATATTATATGCGAATGATCCTTGTATTAACATGAATGCCATTTCGCTTTCTAACCATCCCGTGTGCGTTACCAATAATTTGGAGCCGCCACCCGCCGTGCTGAGAGTGTTGTCCTTGTCCATTTGTTGAAAATTGTTGCCAGCTATCTATCTACTGTATGTCAAATCCCCGGCCTAATTACTTCAAAACGTCAGCAGCCATCTTCTTCAGAAATGATAATTGTGCCGCTTGGTTAATAAGCAGCCGTTCCAACAAGTGTCGGTGCCAATTACCCCAGAAACCATCACAATTATATCGAAGGAAATTAAAGCATTTCCTCCTACATCACCATTTCAGACAGGAGTCACTCTGGCGTATTTTCGTATTCCTGTCCTCAGTAGCGCGTAACACTGAAAGTAATCCACATATTACCACGTTAGATTTGCCACTCGTTCATTTATACTCTAATTCACTAATTTCATGTTTCCTAATCATGTCATTGGCACCGACGGGTAGCACGCTCACAAGCAGTTAACCTCCGTCCTCTGTACCTATTCGTAATGCCGTAACACCGCTTTGAGATATTCCTGAATCTGGTACCAGGCCATTATATGATCTAGTTCCTGACCACATAAAGACCAGTTGTCGCCAATTATCCCCGATTCCCCTGTCTTTAAAGCTCTCCTATTTGTTTGCCTTCCCTCCAGTTTTGAGAAGTTATGTGATGCATATGTGACACGCATTGCTGAGATGTATTATTTCAACTACAAACGAACAATAACTTCACGTACGCTGTTAATTTTCACAACTTTAAATATGTGAATAATAAAATTGCATGAACATTGTGTTTTGATCACATATTCTATAAATGTAATTGCTACCGACATAGACAGGTCTTCAATTATATCATCCGGTTCTCATATTTCAAGTACCATGTATAATACTAACACATTCGAATCGAAGTACTAGCTCCACAAAAAAGGCACTTTAGAACTATTTGATGCCATTGAACTTGCTGTTGTAGTTTTCGCTTTTTGAAGAAAATTATAATGTTAGTATTTTTATGGCGAAAGACCGATTGTGAATTTTCAACATGGTACTTTATTCTGTGCTGTCAGTGATTCAACTTATAAGACTGTGGCGGCCTATTCTCAAAGCTGATTCTCTAATATGAATTGTTGTCATTGCTATCTTCTTATTTTTCTTATCAAAATGGAATGGCTGCAAAATATTAATGAGTGTGGTCTTTCAACTAATAGAACTGAAAAATATAAATAAAAGTAAAGCGTGTTTTCCTCTCTGAAGATGGGACAAGCGGTCTGGAATCCGTTTAGTCCGAAAAGCAATCGACCTCGGGAATCACCCAGCCTATTTCTGTAAAACCTGGCCTTGATTGTGACGGATATATCTAACCTGCACATCTTTAACACAAAGGGCACATTTACCATGGAAATTTTACCGAAGCAATGCACCATTAGACTTTGGGAAGGAAGCAGTACATCACGAAGAATCAAAGGCATACATGGGAGAATTTACAATATCTACACAGAGAGCCACAATGTGCTGGAACTCCAGTCCCTGGTCCCGTCAGGCAGCAGTGATGACCACTGTACCACAGTGCTGTACTGGGAGAGTTTTTAATCCAGGGGTGGGCAAACTTTTCCGTGCAAGGGCCACATTCAGAAATTCACAATTCACAAAGGGCCGCATAGTACGTATATAAAGTAAAATAATTACTTCACCCGGTTATGATTCTGGGCGCCTCATATAGAACATAGAACAGTACAGCACAGAACAGGCCCTTCGGCCCTCGACGTTGTGCCGAGCAATGATCACCCTACTCAAGTCAACGTATCCACCCTATACCAGTAAGTAACCCAACAGCCCCCCCCCATTAACCTTAAAAAAAAATTTAAAAAAAAAAAAAAAAAATTTTAAAAAAAAATTTTTTTTTTTTTTTTTTTTAGTGACTTGGTGGGCCGCAGAAATACCTTTGGCGGGCCGCATGCGGCCCGCGGGCCGTAGTTTGCCCACCCCTGTTTTAATCCATCTACAGGTGTTCTGACAACTCGGCCATCGTGGGTCGGATCGCGAACAACGATAAGTCACCACACAGGACGTCCAACTAGACCCTAGTGGAGCGGTGTAAAGACAGCAATCTGTCCTTCAACTCGAAAGACGGCAACAACATTAATCCACCCCGGATGTTCTGTAGTCAACCATGGTGCATTACCCCAGACTGATTAAACTGATTACTACGGTCAACTGCACCTTCTGGATCCGAAAAGATTCAAGGCCCGACAGAACAAAGTCATCGTTAGAAATAAGGCCACTGAAGAGAACAGAAATTGCGCCCCAGGTTTTTAAACTTTCAATTGCCCTTTATTTCGATTCTAGAGTTGCAAAAATCCCCATTCGTTCCGCCCTTATTAAACATTGACGCAGCAATACAAACGGATGGTTCCAGTTTTCAAAATCGTTTAACTTCAAACATTTATTGGAATTAAATTGCACTTATGCTTAATACGATATGCCATTTTCTATCTCAAACATTGAAAAATGAATATGATGCAGTTCATTTTTTTTCACTCGTTACAATCGTGTAAAACATCTGCAATTATTTTTTCTATTTCTTTTGCATTTAAAATTCGTAAAACAATTCGTTGTGACCAGAATTTTCATCTGAATAGATTGGGATTTTGTTTGAAATAATTGTCGAATAATTTTAGTTGCTTATTGCTTATACCTATCGATACATTTGATTCGGATAAATTGCCAGTAAGAATATGTTATAATCCTACCACGTCAGTACCAACCGCAAGGCTTTCCTTCTCGATTGTAGAGTATTTATTTTGGTGAATATCGAGTTTCTTTGAAAATGCATTATTGGTGTTTAATTTCAAATGCCGTCTTTCTGCAGCAAATTACAACACTAAAACCTTCCACACTTCCACCTGATGTAGCTTGGCATAATTCGGAACGATCAATACTGGATTGGATGTGCTTGGATTGGATTTGTTTAATGTCACGTGTACCGAAATACAGTGATTTTTTTTCTGCGAGCAGCTCAACAGATTATTAAGTACATGGGAAGAAAAGGGAATAAAAGAAAATACGTAATCGGGACACACAAGATAACAATATAGTCTACGAATTAAGTTTTAAAAGATTAGAACGAGTATAAGTTAAGTAAAAAGTGGATCTGTTGGGGAGAGCTCGCGGAGAGTCGCATCGCCCCGGCGCCATCTTCAGTTGCAAAGGTTAGCGCAGTCTTCAAATCATCAAATGCGCCCTAAAATTCCAACGTCCACTTATTTGTTTGGTGTGTATTCCTTCAGAAGTTGAGTCACAGGAGCAACCACGCTGCGGATATTCGTGACGATTTCCGTTATAACCACACAAGCCCAGAAATCTCTGGACTTCTCACCTGGTCGATGGTACTGGAAATTAACCAATAGCTTTTCCTTTCACATCCCACTGGGCCATTTGAACATGTCCAATTGCCTGGTCTAAGATTGTGACTTGATCTTTTGCAAATTCAGTCTTGGACAAATTTATCAACAATCCACCCATCCAATCAATCCAACATTTTTCAGATCTTCCATATGATTCTTTGATGATTTCCTGAGCAGTAGCTAATCGTCAATGTACACTACTCAATGACTAGCAGAAATTACATTGCTGGGCATCCTTCATGCCTAGAGATATGCGGTTAAATTGATAAAGATCATGTGGCGTCGCAAAAGCCGAAACCTCTCTCGCCCTTTCTGCTAAATGTACTTGTAAACGTCCTTTAATGTATAAAAATTTGGAAAGACGTCGGTGTCCAACCTTCTCAACACTACCGTCCAAAGAAGTATTATGGAACGATTCGGTGTTAGCAACTATGTTGAACTGTCTTTAGTTGACGCACAATGATTGTGTTCTGTCCCTTTTGGGTACCATAAAAATCAATGAGATACGATGTCTGCAACTCACTTCGAGATAATCATCCTCAAGCATGTTGCGAACCTCTTTTTATACCTGTGCCAACGTTCGCAGATTAAGCCTGTCTGGATAGTTTTCAATGAAAATGTATTCCTGCATTCGCATCCGCCCAGAGTGGGCTGGATCTCAAAAAGCGATGAGTCAGAGCACAAGAGTGAGATCGAGTACCTCGTGGTAGTGAGTAACGACAAAACTACCTCCCTCAACGACAGGAAACCTAATCAGTTGGTCATTTACTCCAGGAAACGAAACAGCGAACACATACTTTTCTTTATCAACGGTGCCGAGGTGGAGCTTTTTGACGACTTCAAATTCTTAGGGATGCACCTCAACCACAATCTGCCTTGATCCACCAACATTGACGCTACAACCAAAAATGCACAACATTCCCTCGTTGTCCTCAGGACAGTAATTAAATTCAGGATTTTCACATTGGCCGTTACCAACTTTTGCAGCATAGAGGTTTTCCCATCTGCCTGCATAGCCGCCTGGTATGGCAACTTTTCGGCTCCAGACCGTGAGAGAGGACAGAGTTTCGTGAAAATAGCCAACTCAAAACCATCTAACATCCATTAACTCTGTTCCAGCTCCCATACAATTGAGAAAGCGGGATAATATCGAAATGCCCCTCCCACCAAGGATATTCTCTCGTCTACCGTTTTATATTGGCAGGAATTACAAAAGAACACGCCAAACCTGTTCACAACAGCTCATTGCCCGCTGTTACCAGACTCCTGAATGGAGTGAACTCTTATGGACTGAACATACCTCTCCACGCATCTTCTCTACTCAATTGAACCACACTCGGCATGCTGCACCCGATGTCTGTGTCTATGCATTTCAATTGCGTTTTTATCGTATGTCCTGTATTTTTTCACGAATGGGCCGGATTTATTTGACATAGTAGATATTTTTCGAATTGCAAATCGTACAAACTGGAACTCAGTTATCCCAAACCTATGGATAATCTTGAATAGAGATTTTAACATTGTCAATTGGAAGATAGGGGCGTGAGTTGGCCTCAATAGATTGGGGGAACATATTTAAAGGGACGACAGTGGGTCGGCAATGACAAACATTCAAGGAACGCATGGGGAAACTGCAACAACTGTTCATTGCTGTCTGACATAAAAGACAAATGGGTAAGATGGCCAATCTGTCGTTTACACAGAGAATTAGAAATAGTTTCCGATCCAACGAAGAAGCATGCAGATTAGCCAAGAAAAATAATATATTTGAGAATTGGGAGCAGTTTCGAATTCGACCAAGAAGGGCCAAAGAATTGATAAAGAAGGAGAGGCTGCAATGCTGCACGGTGCCGTAGAGGATACCACTCCTGCCTCACAGCGCCGCGCTGCCAGGATCAATCCCGGCTATCCGTGTGGAGTTCGCTCGTTTTTGCGTGGGTTTCGAACCCACAACTCAAAGATGTGCAGAGTAGGTGGATTGGCCACGTTAATTTGCCCCTAATTGGAAAAAAAAGAGAAAATATAAGGGGACTATACATTCTAAATGATGCTTACAGGGAACATTAAGACGAACACAAAGAGTTTCCAGAGATTTGAGAAGAGAAAGAGATTTGTAAAGACAAATGTAGCCCCATACAGACAGAAACAGTTGAGTCAATATTAAGGGACAAAGAAATAACCTAGCAATTGATTTCATACTTTGGTTCTGTCTTCACAAAGGAGGACACAAATTAGACATAAGAAATGTTGGAGAATGAAACATTTAGTGACAAGGAAGATCTGAGGGAGATCAATATTAGTAGAGAAATGGTGCACGGTGTTGCTCGTTTTACTGGAGTGTGATTAACACGCCTCCGTTTAAAGGCCGTGTGCTTAACACTACTATGGCTCTGTATGTGTAATTATGCTCGGAGTCGCCAGGTGCCGTATTGAGACACCGTCACAAGTATATCAAGGTCAGGTTCAAAGTAATAAATCCGTACACCGATTAGTAAGTCCAAACGATTGGTGTTTATTTTAACAAATATAATAAATACACATGCATACGCTAAAGAGACTAACTTACTTCTAATACTAAACAACTAAACACGTATCTAGACAGGAACAGGCAAGGTCAGGGAACAAGGCCTTCGTCCCGTTCTTGGTCTGCAACTTTCTGATTCGCAAAGTTGTCAAGATCTAGCAAGGTCTGGATCACGTAGCGATCGTTGTGTTGGCACTTACAGTTCGATGGCTGATGCTCAACTGCCGGTGATGAAACTGGAGTCAGGATGCGATGTAACAGGTCTGGGCCGGAGCAAAACAGACCGAACCTACTCTTATAGGTCCTAGAAGACCGTGCCCCTTGGGGCGGGTTCTTTCAGCTGCTAGGTATCGACTGGGTCTTTCCCAATCGATATCTTTCAATCTCCCCAATCTGAGGGTCGTTCCTCGATGGGTGGGGCGGTCCCTACGGCCCTTTGTGTTGGTTGCTTTGGTGCCATTCTCTCTGGGCGTCTATGGAAAAGTATCCATTGATACTTAAATGTTTCTATTGTCCGGGGTCTGGATCTGGATTAGCTCATTACTATGCAGATCTGTTTCCCATTTGCACCTTTGGCTGAAACTCTGCAACTGGCCAGAAACTTGTTTCTGTACGTGCAGAATGCAAAACAGTTTTCTGCAAGCTGTTTGTCCTCACTATGACTGTTTTTCCCTACAGTCTTAGCAGTTCTCCATTTTGTAGCCCAGTGTCCATCTTAGATGGCTACATTCCCTCCTTGTGATCCTCACGAGAAATTGTGAAGGATCACCTATGCATGTTTCTTCTAGTGCCTTTGGGTGCCCTCTTTGGGTTCCCTGACCTTAGCAAGTTCCTGGGCATCTACGCTGTCTTTAACTATGGCAAGAAAATTTTATCTCACATTTCTACTTGGCGCTATGTCAAAGGGGACATGCAGTACCAATAACCGGGAACCTCTACCTATCACAATTCCTATTCTCATCTTGTTTTAAACATTTTATTACAGTCTAAAAACCTTATCCATTCACACCACATTACATGTCACTTTCTGACTCGGCAGTCGAGTTCAGAACCATAAAATACATTAGTATCTTCTTTATTCACATGTTGCTTTATTCATTTCCTAGGCATCACGGGGTTGGGGGGATTGGTGGAAACCGAAAATAGGGGATTGAACTCCGTAAATGGTTGAGGGGCAGGAACGGGAGGCTCTCCTTTTCCATTTCCTCAACCTGAGGGTCTGTACTATGATGCAGAGAATTGCAATCACCAACAGTGATTCAATCACATACGACATTGAGTAACATGTCATGAATTTTGTGCACCAGGTCTGAACTTCACTGATCAGTGCTGAGCACGGGGAAGTTGGTGTGAGGGAAATATTTACGGCGGGGGTTGTGGGGGAAACGTGACTTGCTTCCACATGTACAAATACAACAACGTTTAAAACTAATAGGTAGGCTTCCATCATGGTCTTCTCTTCATTCTCTTTGTCCTCTTCCTTCCGTATGGCCGATCCTTGCCGTGAACCCTCTTTCGACTTTCGAAAGCTATGGGATCAAGCACAGTATCTGTCAATACAGTTTAATATCCGTACTGTTAGTGTATCTGTCCTCTCATTCCAATTGACTTTTAAATGACTTGCCAAGTCACTCCCTGTGACTCCCCTCATTTTTTTTTTCAAAAGAGAATTTAGGAGCAGAAATACACCTAACAACTTTCCTCCTGCGAACCGTATCTCAGGCTTTGCCAATTTACCATCCGAATGTTCCTGGATGTAAATAGCATGTGGGATGGCTGCCGAAGGGCTACCTATCGAAAAATGAAAGCACATTTTGAAACAAAAAGGTCGAATGGGTTGCGTATGGGCCGCTACGGGTAAGATTTGAATGGAATCCCCGAGTAGGGCGTGCTGTGCCATACCCGAGCTTGGCTAACCAAAGGGGGTTCTCAGACAGGGCGGGTCCTCAGTGCCGTTTCTCCACTGCCTGAGTAACCTGGAATGAACGGGCAAGAATGTGTTAACCGTGGGATTGCAGCCTCTATTCAGCGAATAGAGCGGTACCTAAAAACAAGGGAGGAGCCAAGATGCTCCTTGTGAAATGTTGAGCTGGGCTCCTGATATTTTAGCCGATCATGTGAGGTGGTCACAATCTTTTCAGCTGAAAAGAAGATGGCCAACCTCCAACTGAACCATTAACATTAAAGACAAACGAATTCAAACTTACAAACAAAACATACGTGCAGGTTCCATCAGAAAGGATATCGCTTCCCTCAAGCGGTTCCTATTTTACATCATCTGGACACCTCACTTTTCCTCTGCCTCTGTGAACAGGGTCACAAAGGGGTTGCCGTATCGGGAGTCAGACACCGTGTCGTCCTGCTCTCCCGGATCCCACACCCTTGTGAGGATCAGGCATGCAATCTTAGAATTATGTGACCGGGGGTCTCTTTCATCATTACGGACAAGTCTGCATGAGTTGTCCCTGTGCCAAAGTGTGGGGTCTAAACTTGAAGGGGTATTGTCGGGGTCGTCGGGGTCGGGTGGTGGGTCTGGGTATTTAACATAGGTGACCTCCATGGGGTCACTGGAGTCAGGGTCGTAGTCGCTACAGTGGGGGCTGTAGGGTTGTGTGCTGTGGCTGTCCTGAAAGTCAGTGTCGCTGTCTCTGCTCTGGCAGCTTGTGGGCGTTTCGGGGCGTGGTCTGAAGTCAGTGGGCGGAGCCGTGCGCGTGTCCAATGATGAACTGGTCTGTGAGGGAGATGGTGGAAACGTGTCTCTAGTGGGCGGGGCGAGATGTTCTGCTGCGTCTAGCAGGACATGGTGTGCGTGGTTAGACTGTGTTCCATATGCCTTCAGTTGGTTAATATGAAACCACGCAGTCTTTCTATTGGGGTATTTTATCCTGTAAACTGAGGGGCTAATTTTGTCCGAAATTGAGTACGGGCCGGAATATTTTGGTGCCAAAAAACTGCTGGGGTTATACACAGATAGCATTACCTGTTGCCCAACCTGGAATTCTGTGGGGTGTACGTTCTTATTAAAGCAGGCTGTGCTTTGTCTTCGTCGTTTTCCTAGTTGAACTGCGGCTGCGATCTGTGCAGACCTCACAGTCTCGACTAGGTCTTTAACAGCTTTCGCATGCGTGAGGGCCGTCACTTCGGGGCTAGCCATGTCCAGTCCTAAAATGAATTCTGTACCTTTCATAGGGCTTCCGGTCATGAGTGTGTGTGGGGTGAAACCTGTGGATGTTGAAACCGTGTTGCGGATGAACATGAGTGCGAATGGGGGTACTGAATCCCATGTTGAATTGTTTTCCTGAACAATTTTTCTGAGGTTCGATTTTAGGGCCCGATTCATGCGCTCTACAATCCCGCTTGACTGTGGGTGATACGCAATGTGAAAATTTTGTTTAATGCCGAATATGGTCAGGACGGTCTCCATGACACGTCCTGTGAAGTGAGATCCCTGGTCTGAATCTATACTTCTGGGTAAACCCCATCTCGTGAAGATGTGGTGGGTCAGGATCTTCGCAGCTGTCTTAGCTGTATTGGTTCTTGACGGGAATGCCTCTACCCATTTGGTAACGGTATCAATCACAACCAGCACGTATTTATAGCCATTCCTACAAGGGGGCAATGGTCCTATAAAGTCGGTCTGGAGTTTTATCCAGGGGCCATTAACTGGTCGAGTATGCCGAAGCTGTGCCTTTTTGGAATACCTCTCCGGGTTATTCTGGGCGCAAATAAGGCAATTCTCGATGTAATGGGTAACATCGGTCCTTAAATTAGGCCACCAATAGAGTTGCCTGAGGTGCCTCGTGGTCGGGTCGATCCCTTGATGTCCATGACCGTCATGGAACAAGGCAATCATTTGATTTCTATCCTGTTGCGAGACCACATAAAACTGGTCCTTGATGATCACACCCTCATGTGTGGTCAGAGCGTGTCGAAACTTATCGTACTGTGGCACAAAAGTCCCTTTAAAAATCTCCCTGAGATCTCCATCCTGCTTCTGTGCCTCGGCCAAATCTTTAATGTCCGTCTGTGAGACTTGAACTGCACTCACAAGGGCGCTATCTGGTGCGCTATCTGGGGGTGTCCAACAGCGTCCTCGCCTGGAAACTGCTTTAGCCAGTGCGTCGGCTTTTACATTTCCAGGGGGGGATGACCTGTGGTGACTTCTAACTTTGATAATTCCAAAGGTCCTATCCTTCGCTTTGTCTAGGATTTGGCGGAGTAAAGGGGCTGATGGAAGGGGTTTCCCGTCTGCGGAGACGAAACCTCGTGTCCTCCACAGGGGTAGAAAATCCGGTAAACTGTTGCAGACATATAGACTGTCCGAATATATGTGTGCCGGGCTGGGGAAAGAATCGGGGTGGTCCACTATGTAAGCTATGGCCGCGAGCTCTGCTGCCTGCGCGCCTAAGTGACCTGGCAATTTTAATGCAATCTCCTCTAAAGCGCGACCCTGCACGTCCTCGACATAGATGCCGCATCCAGTGATGCGCTCACCATCTAAAACTGTGGATGAACCGTCCACGTATATTTTCAGTGGGCCACACGTGTCTGTGTGTTGGGGGCTGTGTCTTGGGTTCCCTATCTTCCTGGGGGGTGTCTTCGCTACGAAGGGTCCTGTGTTGTGTAGGGGTGCTACAATTTCGCATTCATGGGGCTGTCCTGGATATTGGAGGTTGTCGGCTAAAAATGTGTGTGTCCGGGTCCGTTTAACCGTAATGTCCCGTCCTTGTAAAAGTAATGTCCACCTAGCTGCCCTAATCTGGCTAACTGAACCGTCCTTCAGTCGACCGTCTAGGAGTAACTGTGTGGGGGTGTGCTCGGTCAAAATGGTGATGGGGTTGAGTCCGGTAATGTAGGAAAAGTATTGAACTGCCCAGATAACTGCTAGGAGGTGCCTCTCGCAGGCTGAGAATCCTTGTTCTACTGGGTCTAAAAGTCTTGAGGCATAAGCCACGGGTCGTAGCTGCTCGTGCCGTTCCTGGAGCAGTACGGCCGTGAGGGTTAGATCAGTGCTCGCTACCTCTATTGCATAGGGGGAGAGTTGGTCTGGGACTTGTAGCGCGGGTGCTGTGGTAAGGGCTTTCTTTAAATCTTCCACAGCCTCTGTATGCTGCGGAAGCCATTCCCATGGGGCTCCTTTCTTAAGGAGGTCTGAGAGTGGGGCTGCCTTTGTCGCGAAGCCATCGATATGGTTCCGACAGTACCCAACCAGTCCTAAAAACGACCGGAGGGCTGAAACATTCTGGGGAAGGGGCAATTTGACAATCGAATCAATCCTTTTGAATTCGATCTCGCGTTTGCCGTGCGTGATGACTGTACCCAAATACATCAGTTTGTTTTCTAATATCTGGGCCTTTCTGGGGTTAACTTTACATCCGATCGAGGTTGAAAGTTCCAGGAGCTCGGCCAGAAGCGTAATGTGCTCTGCCTTTTTGTCTGTCTGCAGTAATAGGTCGTCCACATACTGTACCAGACATTCGGGGCGGGAAAATTTTACAAACCATTCGGCAGCTGTCGGTGGAAAATGGAGGGGGAATTGTGGAATCCTTGTGGGAGGCATGTCCACTTATACTGCTGTCCTTTGAATGTGAAGGCAAATTTGTACTGGCACGCCTTTGCCAATGGGATTGACCAGAAGCCATTGCTAATGTCCAATACCGTGAAATATTTGGAGTGGAGTCCCTGTTTGAGCATGGTCTCGGGACTTGTTGCTACCGTGGGGGCTACTGCTGGGGTTACTTTGTTGAGCTCCCGATAATCAATGGTCAGACGCCATGATCCGTCGGGCTTTCTCACTGGCCAAATAGGAGCATTATTGGTCGAGGCTACTGTCCTAAGTACCCCTTGCTCCAATAAGCTATCTATTACTTTCCCTATTTCTCCCTCTGCCTCTAGGGGAACTCTGTACTGTTTCTGTGGACGGGGGTCAGGTCCGGTAACTTGAACTTGTCCAGTCATTCTGCCGCAGTCGTGCCGGTGACTGGCAAATGCTGTCCTGTGTTTATTTTAAACTGCTCTGACTTGTTTGTCCGTGCTCAGTGTAGTCAGGTCGAAAGAATAGTCGCCTACTGCGCTAATCCGATTAGCATACTCTCCTACTGTGAGAGTAGCGGGTGCTCTGTCTGACCTTACCATTCGCCAGACACACTGGTTTACTGGGTCGAACGACAGGCTATGGGCATTCATAAAGTCTATTCCCAATAGGTGTTCTGCTGTACGGGGAAGATTTACTAAAACGACGGGGTGTTTGGTAGAGATGTTCCATAGCTGGATTGCTACGGGGGCTGTAATGTGTCCCTGCTGTGAGTGTCCTGTAAAACCGCTAAGTGTGATGGTGGAGGTGGTCGGCCACGTGTCTGCCTGTGCCGTGGTGGTGGAATTAAATGTGGTGCGGGACCCTCCTGTGTCCCAAAGTAACTCTATGGGCTTCCCTCTAACCTTTGCTGTGACTACCGGCCTTCCGGATTGATCCCAAAGAGTGTCACAGACCCAAGTTGGGGAGCCCGAACACCGTCAGTCCGTTCCGTCCACATTGATCTGTCTTTACTGTATTCCTATACTATGGATAGGCTTCGCTCTATTTCTGTTCAGAGTGCCTGTCTGCTGGCCTCTCTGTGATCTTTGGGGTGCATTGCATTCCTTAGCAAAATGTCCTAATTGGCCACAGTTGTAGCATTCGAGCGACTTCTGTGGAGGGCTGTTCTTCCCTTCATTTACCCATGCGGGGCTTTGGTGCGCTTTTATTGCTTGAATGTCCGCTTCAGCCTGAGCTTCCTCTGGGGTCTTTATTTTACTTTTTCCCTGAACCGATTGTTCCCAAGCGCGGGACAATCTTTTCAGAACGCATTTCTCGTTATGGGCCTCTTCTGAGGGGTCATAGCTATTGCAAGCACTCTGTCCTGCATCTGTGGCATGGGAAATTATGGTGCGCGTCCATTTAACCATGTTGTCACTGTTCAAATTCGCTCGGTTTAAATCTCCTAAAACTGCCGTGAAATGGATCCACAGCCTTTCTGCAAATGCTGTGGGATGCTCTGTTCTCTTTTGTCTGCATTTATTTAGTCCCTCAACTGGGTCTCCTCGGTTATACCCTATTGCATCTAAAATGGAGTTGTGCATTTCCTCTAGTGTGCCTCCTCCAACGTTCTGTGGGTCGGGGGGGGGCTGCTACTACAGACGGGTCTAAGCTCAGAACCGTGAGCTTAACCTGCTCTCTCTCGTCCAGGCCGTACATGGTTGCCTGCTGTTTCACTTTCGCGAAAAATTTGTGGGGCACTGCGGTGGGGAGAAACGGAGTGATTTTCTCACACGCGTCCCTGAGTTGGGTTACAGTTAAGGGGGTGGTGTAGGTGATATCGGGTGCGCCTTCTATGGTCGCTTTCCTTTGGGTGGTGACTGGATTCATAGGTGCGGTAGCTATTTGACGTGTGGGGGGTTGGGGTGCTTTCCTTTTCTGCTGCGCTGCTGGCGCACATGTTCCTTGAACATAGCGCTGCGCTGTCTCACTCAGTTCCTGACAGTCTGGGGAATTCTCCTCATCTAGCTGTGTTCCAAAGGTGCTTTGGAACCCATTCTGTACGGAAAGCAGAGGTTGAAGCTCCGCAATCGCTTCCTACACTTGGCATGATCCACTGTGCTTTGTCTTTGTTCTGTACTGGCAGCGTGGAGTGCTCTTAACGCTGCCTTAAGGTCAGAGCATTGACTCTGCAATGCCTCTACCTGCTTTTCCGATTCCTCTCTTATCGGGACGGCACGTTGCACGTCTTGATAGGCTTTTTCATACTGGGTCTGGGAACTGCTCAGATGGGATAGACATGACTGATGTGCCCTCTTGGCATCATCAACCTCTCTACCCTTCTCTGCCAGCTTCCCTCTTAGTTCCATGTTTTCCTTTTCTATGTCCCTGACATCAACTTTGCTCATCCTATTTCTCTCTTCTAACTCTGCTCGGATGTCTGAACGACCTCCTCAGTGCCTCGCAACTGTGCCAAACAGGACACGATTGCCATCGGCTTGCGCGATTTATTTAAATTCTTTTTATGAATTTGAGAGAGGTTTTCCCACCAAGTATGTCCTATACTTCCGGGACCTGTCTCCTCCTTCATGCCGAACTCGTTCCAAAGGGGCCATCCCTTTCCTTTCAGATACTTGCGGAGTTCCACCTCCCACACGGGAAACTGACCTACTCGGCTACTGCTGGTCCCTGCTACCACAAACCGTTCTGGGTCCATGAGGCGTTCCATTGCCTGCATGGCCATTTTCTCTTTCTCTCTTAATTTAGGACAGGGGGTGTTGAGGTAATGTTTTACAAGACGGGTAAGGCTTTCGCTGTGTTCCACTCATAAAACTCCCGACTCTTCGTCGCAACAAAAAAAAGCTCTCAGGTTAACCTTACAACCCTGTTAGTACGCATGCACAAAACACACTTCCGAATTATCTTTATTGGTTTGAACACCTTGATTACTTGTGATTTTTCCTTTTCTCAATTGGATTTCTAAATCAAATTCCTGGGTCATCGACTGAGTGGGGGTGCCACTTGTAACCGCGTCCCGTCAGGATGTCGCCACTAAATGTTGCTCGTTTTACTGGAGTGTGATTAACACGCCTCCGTTTAAAGGCCGTGTGCTTAACACTACTATGGCTCTGTATGTGTAATTATGCTCGGAGTCGCCAGGTGCCGTATTGAGATACCGTCACAAGTATATCAAGGTCAGGTTCAAAGTGATAAATCCGTACACTGATTAGTAAGTCCAAACGATTGGTGTTTATTGTAACAAATATAATAAATACACATGCATATGCTAAAGAGACCTACTTACTTCTAATACTAAACAACTAAATACTTATCTAGACAGGAACAGGCAAGGTCAGGGAACAAGGCCTTCCTCCCGTTCTTGGTCTGCAACTTTCTGATTCGCAAAGTTGTCAAGATCTAGCAAGGTCTGGATCACGTAGCGATCGTTGTGTTGGCACTTACAGTTCGATGGCTGATGCTCAACGGCTGGTGATGAAACTGGAGTCAGGATGCGATGTAACAGCTCTGGGCTGGAGCAAAACAGACCGAACCATGTGCGGGACCTACTCTTATAGGTCCTAGAAGTCCGTGCCCCTTGGGGCGGGTTCTTTCAGCTGCTAGGTATCGACTGGGTCTTTCCCAATCGATATCTTTCAATCTCCCCAATCTGAGGGTCGTTCCTCGATGGGTGAGACGGTCCCTACGGCTCTTTGTGTTGGTTGCTTTGGCACCATTCTGTCTGGGCGTCGATGGAAAAGTATCCATTGATACTTAAATGTTTCTATTGTCCGGGGTCTGGATCTGGATCACCTCATTACTATGCAGATCTGTTTCCCATTTGCACCTTTGGCTGAAACTCTGCACCTGGCCAGAAACTGGTTTATGTACGTGCAGAATGCAAAACAGTCTTCTGCAAGCTGTTTGTCCTCACTATGACTGTTTTTCCCTTCAGTCTTAGCAGTTCTCCATTTTGTAGCCCAGTGTCCATCTTTGACGGCTACGACGGACAATTGATGGAATTGAAAGCGGTTATATTTCCAGGGCCACAGAATCTGCATTGTATCATTAAAGAGGTGGCTGTGGAAATGATTTACGCATTGGTGGTCACCTGCTGGGCTTCCAGAGAATCCGGAGCAGCCTCTGCATATTGCGGTATATCGAATGTCACTCCAATATTCAAAAAGGGAGGTAGAGAGTAAACTGGGAATTACATTAAGAAGTCTTACAACACCAGGTTAAAGTCAAACAGGTCTGTTTCAAACATGAGCTTTCGGAGCGCAGCTCCTTCCTCAGGAGAATGTAGGGGGATGTTCCAGAAACATTTATATAGACAAAGTCAGAGATGCTGGACAATGCTTGGAATGCTAGCATTTGCAGGTAATCAAATCATTACAGATCCATTCACCTGAGGAAGGAGCTGCGCTCCGAAAGCTCGTGTTTAAAACAAACCTGTTGGACATTAAACTGATGTTGTAAGACTTCTTACTGTGCTCACCCCAGTCCATCGCCGGCATCTCCACATCATGGCTACCATCGACACCGCAAACTGCCGGCTCAAAGTGGAAAGGATCTCCAGGGAGAACGCACATATAGACACTGACATTCAGTTTCTACAAAGATGCAAAAAAGCAGACAAGATCCCGAAAGGGCTACCGATCGCAAACCCACTCAAGTCGACCTACAACACAGACTACGCTAAAAGACTCTGCCACCGCACCTCTGTCGCATTCCTCAAACACCTCGTACACCAGCTCTACAGCAGTTAACGCAACCTAGAAACCAGGATAGAGGCCATATTCTCAAATTGCGATAAGGCACAGCAGACCAGCTGCGGAACACCGCCAAACAGATGAGACAACGATAATATGCCACCTATATGTACACCAAGAACAGGAAGTTTGAGAAACTCGGCATCACCACCAGCAGCAACCAAGCCTCCCCCAGTACCACCGTCGAAAACAATACAGGGAAATCGATTGTCAACTTGTCAAACTACACCCTTCAACCAGATGAAATCGAAGTCCTCAGCAGAGGGCTCAATTTCTGCACCATCACCAAAATGGACCCATTAGTCTCGCGGCAGACACAGAGGAATTCATCAGGCGAATGAGGCTCCGGGAATTCTTCCACAGACCCCAAGAGGTCGACAGCGAACCCAAGGAGACGACCAATGAACCGGAACAGCAGACCGTGAGATCTGCGGTGCAGCAAACGAAAAGGAAAGAGTCGAATTGCAACCCTCCGGAATGCCGCTGCCCTGGACTCGACGTGTATGCTGAAGCCGTCAGAAGTCGTGTCAATGCCTGATTCATCAGTCGCATTCACAAGGCAGCCCCGAACGTCACGCAAACACAATGCAATACCATCCGCGCTCTCAAAACCAACCGCAACATCGCCATCAAACCAGCAGACAAAGGAGCGGCAACCTTCATACTGAACAGAACGGTCTACTGCAAAGAAGTATAAAGACAACTCAAGAACCAGGAACACTGCAGACAGTTACCCGAAGGGCCAACCAAGGAACACATCCGCCAACTGAACAGATTGATCAAGACCTTGGATCCAGACCTTCAGAGCACCTTACGTGCTCTCATCCCACGTAATCCACTCATTGGAGATCTCTACTGCTTCCCGAAAATACACAAGGCCAACACACCAGGCAGTCCTATCGTTTCAAGCAATGGGACCCTGTGTGAGAACCTCTCTGGCCACATCGAGGGCATCTTGAAACCCATCGTACAATGTACACCCAGCTTCTGTCGCGAATCGACGGACTTTCTACATAAACTCAGCTCCCATGGACCAGTTGAATCAGGAACATTCCTCGTCACAATGGATGTCTCGGCACTCTACACCAGCATCCCCCATGACGACGGCGTTGCTTCAACAGCCTCAGTCCTCAACACTGACAACTGCCAATCTCCAGACGCAATTTGCAACTCAACCGCTTCATTTTAGATCACAACATCTTCACCTTCGACAACAAATTCTTCATCCAGATGCATGGAACAGCCATGGGGACCAAATTCGCACCTCAATATGCCAACATCTTCATGCACAAGTTTGAACAAGACTTCCTCACCACACAGGACCTGCAACCGACGTTAAACACCAGATACATCAATGAAATTTTTTACTTGTGGACCCACAGCGAAGAATCACTGAAATGACTACACGATGAGATCAATAAATTCAATCCCACCATCAGACTCACCGTGGACTATTCTCCACATTCAGTTGCATTCTTGGACACACTAATCTCCATCAAGGACGGTCACCATAGCACTTCGCTTTACCGCAACCACACAGACAACCTCACGATGCTCAACTTCTCCAGCTTTCATCCGAAACACACTAAAGAAGCCATCCCCTATGGACAAGCCATCCGTATACACAGGATCTGCTCAGACGAGGAGGAGCGTAACAGACACCTACAGATGCTGAAAGATGCTCTCGTACAAACGGGATGCGGCGTTCGACTCATCGATCGACAGTTCCAAAGCGCCACAGCAAAAACCGCACCGACCTCCTCAGGAGACAAACACGGGACACCACTGACAGAGTACCCTTCGTCCTCCAGTACTTTCCTAGGGCGGAGAAACTACGACATCTTCTTCGCAGCCTTCAACAAATCATCAATGAAGATGAACATCTTGCCAAGGTTATCCTCACACCCCCACTACTGGCCTTCAGACAACCCTGCAACGTCAAACAAACCATTGTTTGCAGCAAATTACCCAGCCTTCAGAACAGCGACCACGACACCACACAACCCTGCCAGGGCAATCTCTGCAAGGCATGCCAGATTATCGACTCGGATACCACCATTACACGTGGTAACACCACCCACCAGGTACGCGGCACATACTCGTGTGACTCGACCAATGTAGTCTACCTCTTACGCCACAGGAAAAGATGTCCCGGAGAGTGGTACATTGGCGAGACCATGCAGACACTGCGACAACGAATGAACAGGTATCGTGCGATAATCACCAGGCAGGAATGTTCCCTTCTAGTCGGGGAACACTTCAGCAGTCTAGGCCATTCAGCCTCTGATCTCTGGGTAAGCGTTCTCCAAGGCAGTCTTCAGGACATGCGACAACGCAGAATTGCTGAGCAAAAACTTATAGCTAAGTTCCGCCCCCATGAGTGCGGCCTCAATCGGCATCTTGGATTCACGTTGCATTACATCCACCCCCCACCATCTGGCCTGGACTTGCAAATTCCTACCCACTGTTCTGGCTTGAGACAATTCACACCTCTTTAACCTGTGATCACCCCCATCTCTCGACTGTAATGATTTGACTACCTGCAAATGCTCGCATTCCAAGCATTGTCCAGCATCTCTGACTTTGTCCACATAAAGGTTTCTGGAACATACCTCTCCATTCACCTGAGGAAGGAGCTGCGCTCCGAAAGCTCGTGTTTGAAACAAACCTGTTGGACTTTAACCTGGTGTTGTAAGACTTCTTTTTTTGCTCACCCCAGTCCAACGCCGGCATCTCCACACCATGGAAATTACATGCCAGTAAGCCTAACATCGGTAGTGGGAAAATGTTTCAATACAATCTGAAGGAATTGATAGCGGAGCGTTTACAAAGCAGTTACAGGATTCGTCACAGCCAGCATCACTTTATGAAGCATGCTTGACAATCTGTTGAATTTCGTTGAACATGTGACGAGTACAGTTGACAAGGGTGAGCCAGACGATGTGGTACATTTGGACTTTAAGAATGTATTTAACAACATCCCGCATTGGAGATTATTGTGCACAATTAAATCTCATGGGATTGGAGGAATTGTATTGAAGTCGAAAGAAAATTGATTTGCAGAGAGGAAACGCACAGTGGGAATTCATGGGTTATTGCGGATTGTCTGGCAGTAACTAATGCGGTGCCAGAGGTGTCGGTGCTGGGACACCAGCTATTCAAAATATATAAGAATGATTTTCATGAGGAAACAAAATTTCACATCTCAAATATTGCAGATGAGACCATGTTGGGTGGGAGGCTGAAAAGTGACGACGATGCAGAGATCCTGTTGGATGGTCCGGGGACGTCCGGGGACGAATAAGCAAAGCAATGGAGATAGAACATAGACCATAGAACAGTACAGCACAGAACAGGCCCTTCGGCCCTCGATGTTGTGCCGAACAATGTTCACCCCACTTAAACCCACGTAACCCATATACCCGTAACCCAACAATCCCCCCATTAACCTTACACTACGGGCAATTTAGCATGGCCAATCCACCTAACCCGCACATCTTTGGACTGTGGGAGGAAACCGGAGCACCCGGAGGAAACCCACGCGCACACGGGGAGGACGTGCAGACTCCACACAGACAGTGACCCAGCTGGGAATCGAACCTGGGACCCTGGAGCTGTGAAGCATTGATGCTAACCACCATGCTACCGTGAGGCCCCATTGATGACAGTATAATTTGGACAAATGTGAGGTTAGTAACTTTGGAAGCGAAAACAGGAAGGCAGATTACTACCTGAACGATTGTAAAATGGGGGAGGGGAGTGTGCAGCGCGACCTGGGTGTCCTTGTGCACCAGTCGCTAAAGGTAAGCATGCAGGTGCAGCAGGCGATAAAGAAGGCGATGTGTATTTGTCGGTTCATTGCGAGAGGCTTCGAGTACAGGAGCAGGGATGTGTTGTTCCAATTACACAGGATCTTGGTAAGGCCACATGCAGTCATATTAGATATCTAATTTGATGTTGAAGTTACTCAAGGTAGTTATGGAACACTTAGGAATAAAGCAATATAACTCAACGGCATATAACTGGGAATCACTAAGGGCATTAGAAACATGGCACTAAACTTCAGTAACTTCATCATCAAGTAAGATATCTGATATGATTGCGTTTTTTGTAGCCCATATCAGTAAACGCGTTGTTTAACTCTTATATTACCTTCTTATGTGTAATGTCTCTTTATGGAATATCTTCTGAAAAAAATCCGGTACGTAAAATATTATGGTCAGCAGATAATGATTTCAGCTTTGGGTTTTAAGCAGCGCTTCATGCAATCGATTAGGACCCTCATCAAAAGTTCCTCAAATGCTTCAATGGGTATTGACGGTGATGGGTTCACTGTGACTTGAGTTGTCCCCCATACTTCACGTGTATAACAGGCACGTCAAATTGAAGTACATTTATACCATATCCATTCCAATAAAACATAGTTTAGTATTTTTGTTTGGCTGTTCCTTGCACTGAAATATAATTCTGGCTGGAAACGTATGCTCTCCCTGCAATATGATCTTTGCATAACGCAGCGGCAATGCTACTTGAAGAAGCTATGCCTCTTTATCACCTATTTGAAACGTTATCATTTTCTCTGTAATACGTTTTGTCTAATGGCAAACCACTCTTCATTGCACTCAGTTTCTATTTCGGTATATGCTTCGTGATATAATTCCTCCACCTCTGTATCAATCTGTTGTAATGCAAACAACTTCCTTGAACTACTCAAATCCGCTTTCCCCGCCATCTGCTCTTGTTCTTCACCATCAATCTGATCAAACCTAGTTTGTGACAAAGTCCCCTCAGTTTCCCAACAGCAACATATGGATTTATTTTGCTAATTTCTGAAAGGTAGATTAGTGATTTTGTGACCACGCAGTTAGGAAACATTTTTGTGTTTACCTGTTGGAACATCTCAGCTGTTTGGCTTTATACTGGCATTTCCGCCACCTTAGGCAATACTCCAGCGTGCAATCCAGCTCTATCATTACCGGAGATCAATTGTACCCCTCAACACGTTACGTTTTCTATTAGTGCTGTTACCACTTCAACACTTGTATCCGGACTCTCTATACTTAACTCACAAAGTTACACACACCTTCTCCCAGCAGTAGTTGTACATATAACCACATTTCTGCAAATAATCCTCCCAAATGGATACTTCATTATTTGTCATCGTTAAGCATTGATTATTTCTTGTATTCCTTACATCTGAATCGGCTTACCTTCTCCAAATTGCACAGACGAATAAATGTTACACTCACAAATGGAATTCTAAAACGTGCTATTATGTGTTCATCCACCAATCTCTGTTCCAACAATTCCCAATGGGGAATATTTTCTACCCACTTTAATAAGTCAGTCTTACAAACAATTTTGCTCAGCCACCAACTTCTCATCTCCACCTTTATTAAAATTAACACGCAATCACTCTTTGCTCTCTACCACCATCATAGGTGTCATTTCTAATCTGAGGCACACTCTCCACAATATCACGAACGAAACGACAGTTGCATTTCACAACGATGGATTTCTCATTTCTCTCTTTGAAGATTGAAATTTATGCCCAGAACCAAACATTTGTTGTGAACCAATTCGACGTCATCTGCATTTTATGCTGCCTTTCGAGCAGTTTCAACTCTTTGCTCTTCCACGTGATTGCTCCCGACTGCCAGAATGGAACTTGCAAATTCCTTTGAAATAATTATTTCCCTTAGTGTGTCAAACATTTGGTCTATAAATGATGCTCGTATTAACCGATCTAAATTATATTATTTACTTACTTTGTACTATATAAATGCAAATATGGTATCCTTAGATATCTGAATTTTGATCTGTAAGCTTTTTTCCATTCGTTCACATGAACTTAGTATGTCTTTTCTCATCTCATCATTCTCCTCACGTACCTCCACTGATACGGATGCAAACAGTTAAGTTTAGCCACTTTCTCAACTGAGATGAAAAATACTTCCACATCTTTCTCATCTTAGCAATGCTTAAATATATGGAGCATTTCCCTACTGAACGTTCGAGTAGGAACCGGCAGCACGGGCAGCACGGTAGCACAGTGGGTAGCACAATTGCGTCACAGTTCCAGTGTGCCAGGTTGGATTCCCGGCACGTGTCACTGTCTGTACAGAGTCAGCACGATCTCCCCGTATCTTCCTGGGTTTCCTCTGGGCTCGGGGTACTCCGGTTGCCTCCCGCAGTTCAATGACGTACAGGTAAGGTGGTCTGGCCATGCTAAATTTCCCTTTGTGTCCAAAAAGGTTAGGTGGGGTGATTTGCTTCGTGGATAGGGTAGAGGTATCGTCTAAAGTGGGGTGCTATTTCCAAGGTCTGTAAAGACTAGATGGGCCGATTGGCTTCCGTCTGCACTGTATATTCCATGATTCTATGATTCAAGTAGTTATTCATCCTTTAGATTTTCTCAGTTCATGCTTTTAGTTCCAACTTTTTACGTAGATGTTCTCCTTGCAGTGCCAATTCCAGAATATCAAATTCTCTCTCTCGTTCCTTATCCTTTCTTTTGTTGCTAATCATTCCATTTCCAACACAATGTACCTCTTTTCCAGTCCCTTTCTCATTTTGGTTCGACAATGGGAATCTCTATTTTTTGGTCTGCGATTGCATGTCCCTCCGTTTCCCTTGCTTTTGTTTGCAATTCTTTCACTTCCATCTGTAATTTAATTCCAGCGAATTCTAGTGATTTAAGTTATCTTTGGTAAATTCAGATATCGAGCTTCTGCGTATATTATCTATAGTTTCATCAACCCTTTGGATTAGGTTGAGAGCTGCTTCCCGCCAATCCCAAAAGCTTTGATTTATCTTCTGACAGTACACCATCTAGAGTTATCTCTTCCACGCACATGAACATTTTTTCAACTGAAAGAATCACCTCCACTTACTCTGTAATAAATTACAATCCCATAAATGCTGTAATCCTCCATCTCATTCTCACAATCTTGAAGTTCATCAACATCGGCAGCATGGTGGCGCAGTGGTAAACGCTGATGTTACACAGCACTGAGGTCCAAGTTTCGATACCGGCTCTGGGTCACTCCGTTTGGAGTTTGCACATTCTCCCCGTCTTTGGGTAAGTTTCGCCCAAGAACCCAAACATGTGCACGTTAGGTGGATCGTCCACGTTAAATTGCGCCTTCATAAGAAAAAAGTGATTTCGGTACTCGAAATTTAAAAAAAGACATGAAACGTTTATGAACCCAAGCGAATCACGAATATTTGCTTACTCTTCCGAAAGAGCCCGCAATTTTAAAATCACACACAAAACCCCACCAGTGACAGGATACTGAACCGAAGCCTCAACATTTTGGTTTTTGTAAGATTATGTGGCAAAGAATGATGCGCTGAATTGTGATTGCATGAAAGAATAAGGATTTGGAACTAAAGTAAAAGAAAGATGTATTATGAATACTGCAGTAAATCAGTCAAGATCACACACGGTTAGAAATAATTCAAATTAACATTTGCACACAACAACTCAATTCCGAACTAAACAACATGTAAATAAAGATACAACTCGCAACCTATCTTAAAATCTGCATGTTCTCGAGTAATACTCACAATTCCGAGCATTAAGCTCCTTTTGACACAACGTCAGATTCCAGTTGACTATCTTCAAAATGCTCTTCCTCCCACCGTTTTGCTCAATCCATCATTTCCTCAGAGAAAACTTCTCTTCTTCAAATATTATTACTATTTTTCACTATCGTGCTGTGAGACAAAACTGCTTTCACGATCAGTCAAAAGAAAGTTTACAATATCTGACTTCAACTCATGTCAAAAGCATTGCCAAAATCTCTCTGAATCTCTGAGCTCCACTCATCACTGACATCTTCTCCCCAAGTTGAAAAGCAATTTCACTGTCAAGACTAACACCACATTAATTTCACAGTGACCTTCATAAGTTCAACCACACTGCATTAGGCCAGACTGAAAAACACATTTTTTCGGTTAATTGCGACTTCTGGCATCTAAACACTTTCAGGGCCAGCAGAAGAAAATACCTTTCTGGAACCAAGAACACCACAGTAAAACACACGATAATCGCTTACTTTTAACAATTGTATTGCCCCAATATTTAGAAAACAATAATGGACAACTACTACGTTCGTCACTCTGTCTCTTTGAATTCCATTAGACTAATGAGAAATGTATGAACGCTGTCGAAACAACAGTTTCATAATTAATAGGACTGTTTTGAGCGATGTAGTTCCATCGCATTGAAGACATTTGGAAGAAGATAAGCCACGAAAGGAGATTAAATTGGGCAATTATATTGACAATCAGAACAGGATAGTAAAGCTGCATTGAAACGGAATCAGAGACATTGGAACAGAGGTCCACAAAACAAGACAATGCTCAGCAGAATGGCCGGGAGACACATCAGTGCAGAAAATACAAATGGGTATACTTCGCTCTTTGTGTGCTTAATATTGAGGAGTCAAGAGAGTAAGAAAAGGAGAACGAGAGAGGAATAGGAGCGTGTGTGTGTGTTTGTGTGTGAGAGAGACAGAGAGTGAGAATAGATCGCACACACACACACATGGACAAATGTTTCATGTTTCACAGTCATGCCGTCGGTTCTGAGATGAGACGTTCAACGGGCCACCTTGACCAATAATTTCCAATTGGGCTTGGGATATATGTGTTCAAATAGAAAGCATTACCGATTTTGCTCATGTGGTTCAGGTAATAATTTAGCACAAGATATTCATGAGTTCCCGGATTATAACAGCTAGAACATAGAACATAGAACAGTACAGCACAGAACAGGCCCTTCGGCCCTCGATGTTGTGCCGAGCAATGGTCACCCTACTCAAACCCACGTATCCACCCTATACCCGTAACCCAACAACCCCCCTCGCCCTTAACCTTACTTTTTAGGACACTACGGGCAATTTAGCATGGCCAATCCATCTAACCCGCACATCTTTGGACTGTGGGAGGAAACCGGAGCACCCGGAGGAAACCCACGCACACACGGGGAGGACATGCAGACTCCGCACAGACAGTGGCCCAGCCGGGAATCGAACCTGGGACCCTGGAGCTGTGAAGCATTTATGCTAACCACCATGCTACCGTGCTGCCCATCATGTTGAGAAAACGGCTACATTTTCGGACGTCAGGATGGTGCGTATTTCTTGAGATTTTCCAGTCTGTAATTTCATGATTATGCAGCATTAGTATTAATTGGTGGAAGTTAAATACTTGGAAGTCTCATTAAGAATCAAAAGATGTAAATGGGGTGAAGGAGTTGCGCTACTGGTCAGGAAGAATATCACAGCTGTACTGCGGGCGGCCACATCTGAGGGCAGTGAGACTATATGGTTAGAAATGAGGACTCCCAACAGCCAGCGGGAGATAGATGAACAGACAAGTCGAAAGATTTTGGAAAGGAGTAAAAGCAACAGAGTTGTTGAGATGGGAGACTTTAACTCCCCCAACATTAACTGGAACTCACTTAGTGCAAGTGGGTTGGACGGGACTCAGTTTGTAATTAGCTTCCCAGATGGTTTCTTAAAACAATATTCATATAGTCCAATTAGGGAACGGGCTGTACTGGACCTGCTATTGGGTCATTCAATTAGCCAGGCTAGGAGATATACGTTTCACGACAGGAGCATTTTGGGAACAGTGAACAGAAATCAGTAAATTGTGAAGTGCTGGTGGACAAGGATAAGAGTAGTCCTAGGGTGAATGTGCTACATTGGAGGAAGGCTAATTATAACAGTGTTAGTCGAGAACTGAAGACCCGCTATTGGGGGCGGTTGTTGAAGGGTAAAACAATATCTGACATTTGGGAGGCTTTCGAATGTCAGTTGAAATAATTTCAGTACTGGTATGGAGACATATAAGAGGAGTAGTCACTGTAATTTCTATAAATGGGAAAACATGACATTCAAATGTAAAACTGCTATTAAGAAGAGGCAAACGTCAAAGAAAGAATAGTATGCGATCTCACGCATCTCTGGAGAACACGTATTTCATATTTAACACGAGAGAAAAACTGCAAATCAGGGGTTGAACTTCAAAGTGGAGAGATATAACATTTTAAAGGTTTCCAAATAAGGTGCATTTTAGCCTGATCAACCCACTTATCCTACACATTTTGTGGTTGCGGGGGTGAAAGCTACACAGTCAAGGAGACAACTTGTCAGCTGCACACGGAGAGTTACCCACCGCCGGGATCAACACGTCTCTTTGACGCCGTGCGATAGAAGTTCTAACCACTGTGCCACCAAGCCGCCCAACGTATAGGCATTTAACGAGTACATGCTGAACGCCAAATCCACAGGTTTACTAAAATCACATGAAAATTGCTTTTCAAAGCCCACTATGCAATGAAAATCACTTATTGTCACAAGTAGGCTTGAAATGAAGTTACTGTGAAAAGCCGCTAGTCGCACATTCCGGCGCCTGTTCGGGGAGGCTGTTACGGAAATTAAACTGTGCTGCTTGCCTGTCTTGGTCTGCTTTCAAAGCCAACAATTTAGCCCTGTGCTAAACAGCCCCTTAGCTGCAGAAATGACAAAAATAAAACATCAGAACTGCAGGTCGTACACAGGCTGCTGACAGAAAGCAGGACATTTCTATGCTCGTTCAACCTTAAAACATTTTCCCAGCTGTGTGCACCTTAACAATGTTGTGTTAATTATTTCCTGGATTTAGCTCATTAGGTTACTTAAAATCTTGTTCAGTAAAACGGTGTCTAAAAGATTAAATAAACGCAGCTAGTTGGGGGTTCACGAATAGTAAAAGTCTGTTTTTATTGACATCATGCACTTCGGTGCAAGAATATTTTGCATACTTTTTAGTGTTTTTGTGTTGCTTTTTAATTAAGAAATGTTATTCTTAAATTGTTCGCACAACGATTGGACTATTCGTTACTGGGTTGGGCACCATTGCTCACATTATTCCCAAAGAAACACAGCGCCCACTACGAAATGGTGTCCCAACATAGCCGACTGGGTTTTGAGATGCCCTTGAGTTTCTCATTTGTGTCTCTTCTTAACGTTTCTGAATCATGCACACAGAGATAAAGAGATATAGACAGAAAGGCAGCCAGCCATAGCCGACACAGATTAAGGAAAAACGGGCTTGCACATGCATGTTGGTAAGCAGCGAGCAAACTTGACACGGATCAAGATATATTAAACCTTAAAAATATGGCGACGGGAAGGTGCATAGACGGTAGGAGACAGCAAAAAGCGGCAATCAGAGCGAGAGCAACAGTCAAAGTAGATAGACGTTTCAAAGGCAGACATCAATCAATGCAGCACAGTTGGCCCATAACAACGAAGGATAACTCTGTTTAAGACGGTGATGTATGGAGAGATATTCTGATATAGATTTCGAAAGGTACAGGTCTATTAAGTTACAGAAGTAGTGATTTCGATTCTCTTTAAATTTCAAAACCTTATAATTATTTAAGAATACCCAGTTGAGAAGAAAACACATTTTTCTCTGGTCACTTTCCCCCATTTCAAAGTAATGAACGGTGCAAATATTAGAATTGCACACGTATTTGATGTCGGTTTTCTTCATGCAATTGACGTTTCTTTTTGAAAACAGAACAAAATATGTAACGTACCATTTTATATTCATCTTTCTTTTATATCTGAATACAAATGTTCAAGTAATTGTCGGCAGAGCCTAGTGGGCCGAACGGCCTGTACTATGCTGTAATGTTGAATGTTCTATGAAAACTATTCTCGATGGCAATGTTGGAACTGTCGATGTTACTCGGTTGTCACCTGCTGTCAGTTGGTTAAATCATGTAGCTCAGAATACCGCTCTGATCCAGTGGCAGAAAGGCGGTAACTCAGTGTATTTTCAATGTCAGTAAATATGTGCATAATATGCGAGCATAATATCATAAGATCATGCGATATACGACCAGCACTAGGTCATTCGGCCAATTGAGTCTGCTCCGCCATCCAATAAGACCATGACTGATCGGTTATAGAAGTCCTCATCAACACTTCCCTGCTTTTCTCCAATAATACGTGATACCCTTACTGATTAAAAATGTGGCCTTCTCAACCTCTGACATACTTAACGACATGACCTTGACAGCCTTCTGCGTTAAATAATCCCACACGGCCGCCTCCCTCCGAGAGACAACTTGTTTCTCAACCGTCTCTGAAGTAGGCTTATCCGTCGACCTACATTATGTCCTCTGCTCCTAAATTCTTCAAGACGAACAACGCAGAATCCACCCTGTCATCCAGATGAGAATAATTTCTGTCTCAAAAAGGTCGGCTCTCGTTGTGCGAAACTGCAATGTTTATTGGTTCAATTATTAAATATTCCTGGGGAGGATATACATACATACCAGAACTAAACAAGCTGAAGCATATCTAGACTGGTTCCAAAATGTTAATTCTTTCAAGACATATTTTAACACAAACTGTTCGAAACTTTCCAGGTTTGATCTTACCTGAGGCGTCTACAGTTTTATTAATACTTTCATATCTTATACGCCATTCTTTTTGAATGATGTTCTCAGAACCTGCTGAATTTGAATGGTTGATTTTTTTCTCTATGATTTATGCGGGCGGATGGCCAAACTATCTGTGCTACAGGTTTCTCGAGTCTTTCACTGCTTAGGTTATATTCAGGTCCGTTATTCTTCCCATAAACAACACAGCCGTGCAGTTCGACCGTAGAACGAATGCAAATATGTATTTCCTGCTCCGAGTGGAAGATTGACAAGCTACTTTGGCGAAAAACGACAGTTTCTCGTACGTTGCCTGCATGTGACCAGTTTTGGCGCCAATAGCATCAATGCTCTGACTTGAGACATTGCCTGTCAGGACAACTGGCTGTATAGTTCGCGTGTATTAACTATAGACACTAACAGAAAGAAGCTCAAATCGAGTGTTGGAATAGCTAGACCTAGAAAATGCCTCGACACCCTATTTTTGTGTGCGCGTGGAAGTGGGAAACCACCGAAAAAACACAGAAGGTCACATGGTGACATATGAATGAAGGGAAAGGAGTTTGCAAATTAAATGTATGTTCATACTTGACGTTGGCATTTATAATATGGTACAACGTGACACGGCTGAGGGCTAAAAAGAATCAATGTATTCCATTGTTAAACGTTTCTAAGACGACCATCCAGCATTTTTGGCCAGCTGTTCGCATTGGAATGCAACGATCGTGAAATTGGCTAGCAGCTCATTTAATCTCCGGAATTCTGGAATCATCATTTCATCGTGCCACACTAACAATGCAACTTCACATCTAATTCCGATGTTTGAATTTCCGTGGAGACGGTGGTTTGAGTTTGACTGCAATTTAGTTTCAGTATCCCGTAGTTTATACGAAAGAATCAGCATTTAAAATATGCAGACCAGATTCATGCAGAATATGGGAGCATGAGCTGCGTCTTTCTGGGTCAGCCTCCTGAATTTCACATAATTGGATTGCAATCGCGGAAAAGGGAGCTAAATTTCAGTTTCTATTTGTTTGAAGAGAATCCTCGTACGCATGCTTCAGTGTTTTCTGCTTGTGGCGACCAACAAAGATTTGATTCCGTGTGGTAAGAGATTTCTGGGAGTTCTCTGTATCTTTGATAGAACCTTAGGAAAGTAATGGTGTAGATGAATGCTCTTTAGCCGATTAAGTCTGTGCAAGCCAAAAAGTGAATAAAAATGGTGGCTGCGCATTTTACGTAGTATTTCCACGACTCGGTCCATAGCCTTGCCGGTTACAGCATTTCCGTTGCAGATACAAGTGACTTTTTAAAATATGCTGAGCGTTTCTGCCTCAAACACCAGCTTCGGCAGTGAATTCCGGACGATTGTGGAGAAACTTTTTCCTCAATTCACCGATAATTCTTATTCAAATCCATTGAAACATAAATTCCCGATGACTGATCCCACAGTGAGCGGAAACAAGTTTCGAATTTCAACCCGCTCTTTTACTCAGATAATATTGTCCGCCATCATTACCTCACCACGCAGTTTCACTGTCTTTTTTTATTCGTTTTTGGGACATGGACGTCGCTGGCTGGGCCATCATTTATTGTCCATTCCTAAGTCAACATCATTGTTGTGGATCACTTGTCCTTACCTGTCCAGGTGTCCTTTCTCGAGAGATACCAGTGAACCCGATGGGGTTTTACAAGAAACGACAATGATTTCATGATTACCTTAAGACTTCAAATTCCAGATTTTATTGAATTCAAATTTAACCATCATCATTGATTTGAAACCGTGTCGCCATGCCTCTGGGTCTCATGAATATTCGTCCAGCGATAATGGCCCGACACACTGCCTTCCCTGAGGAAAAACACACTCGCCTTTAAAATATATCCTCGTGCTGAAATTTCCAAACCCTGGAAAAAATTCTTGCCTATCTTCTCAGTATTTGCTTCTGAGAAATTATGCCATTCCTGTCATATGCTGGACAGCATGGAATAAAAGCATAAAGATGACACCAAACAAACATTTTACACAGGTCAATAGTAAAATCGCTTCTTCGGCATTCAATATGTAACTAATTATAGAAAGTTGTCCAATGCTTTATTGACCATCTTGTCAACCTGGCCGTTCACCTTTCAGGATTCATGGATATGTACACCAATTTATCACAATTCCTCAAACTCGACGAACATGTGTTCATGCAATACGAATTCCATTGTCCTGCTTGGCCTCCTCTCAATGCTTTTCCTCCAAATCATCTACATTGAATACGATTTGTTAAAGCTTTCATTTCTTAACCTACCATCGGTAAAAGTTTGGAGCTTTCGGATCTGCTATTAATCTTCAAAATAAGAGTCACATGTCCGGTTGATTGGAGGAGTTCAAAATCAACGTCATTGCTAAATATTGACAACAGTACACTTGCATAAGAACTGAATAAAACCTGAGAAATCATATATCAATCAACACATAAAAGGATCGAACCCATGAAACAAAATAATAAAACATAAAAGTTTAAAGAAATCACTTTAAACACAAACACATTGGTGATTCAAAAACGCAGGAGTTCAGGAACCCCCAGGTATTACACTTAAGGGAATTCAAGGGTGGGTTTCTCCATTGCCCGACTGAAATCATTATCAGTTTTAGGATGAAATGCTTCCCAAGCGCAAATCGGGGCGGCGCCTGTTTGACACCGGTTTTAGATTCTCCGCCCATTCTGTAATGGTGACATCACGTCACTCGACTCACGCCGTTCTAACAGCATTGGTACGTCGATGGCCCTGCTCCGATGCTCAGCCTCCAATGGGCCAAGTTCCCGATCGTGCATCTGATGTGTGGTCTGAGCGGTCGGGAATCCGGCCTGGTGGAGGCAGACTGTCGAACGCCGCTAACGTCGGCAGTGAACCGTGCTACTGGACGTGGAGTCTCCACGAAGGCTGGGTTGACTGTTAGGGTGGTGATAGGTGGTGGCGAGGGCTTATCCTGTGAGTGCTTATTTGACCAGCGCCATGTTCCACGGTTCGACAACTGCAGGTCGTCGCCGTGCGCCGTGCACCTGCAATTCTCCAGTCGTTTCTGGCCCGGGAATCGGGACGTTTTCGCGGCGTCGCTAGTGTTCGGCACCAACTTTGGTCTCGTTAAATGCCACAGTTCCTAAGCTGACGTCGGCATTCTGTCATCGAGCCAGAAAACATTTTACCCAGTTCCACTCACCAGAACCCATAGTTGCCGCTGCGAGCTGGTGCACTGGCCAATGAGACTAACCGCTACCTGTGTTTCATGCGTCCGGCAGTCGAACGCTCATGTTTTCTGACCACCCCTCCCAACCAAATAGAAGGCCACACCTAACGCCCAGATTGGAAGAAGACAGGACGGAGAGCACCACAGCTGTGGCTCATCACTAGGGACTTGCAGAGGCGCCGGGAGGGGGAAGTTGCCCAGAGAAACGGGATGTTTGCTGAGGTGGAGTGCGGCCCTCGGCGACAAAGTTAGACCCCGTTGTATTGCAGTTCTGCGTGACACATGTATCCTTCCACCACTCTCTCCCCACAGCACCCTCCTCCCCACACCGACCTCACAGCACAGCAACCTCATCCTCCACCACGAAATCCCTACGGTCACACCCATCTCGGTCTGTGATCCAAACATGCATTTTGTGTTGTGTCATGCAGGACCACCTGGAGAGGGCGCATCGATCTGCTCGCCCGGGCCCCAGCAAGTGCCAGAACCGCAGCCACCCAATAAGGAGAACAGTGATGAGGCGAGCAGGATTGACGCTCATGTGACTCGGCGCTCGGGTAGGAGAATGACAGAGATTTTCTATCACAGCTGTCTCCAAGACATTCCACCAACCCAGAGACACTCACCTCGGTTGGGCACTTTAGTGAAGAGAGTCCAGGGACAGTATCTGCTGCGCACCACACAGTCGATCCGGTGCAGTAGGTGGAGATATATGCACCTAAGAGGGCGGATGGTAAGAGGGCACCCCGACCCCAGGAACCTATTGCCGTCCAGACGAGTTACAGGCTTCTGGATTATCCAATCCCAAGATTGAAATGCACTCCTGGAGCTAAGGACGACGTGAGGGTATGATAGTGAGGAAACAGCACCTGTAGGTGAATGTGGTGTAGATAAACTTTTGCAGGGGCAGCCGTTGGTGTCGAAAATGCGCTGGTGGCGTCCGCGCTGGAGGCTCTGGGGCGACGGGATAGGTGATGCATAAGCATGCCCAAGGCATGGGGCATTATGTTCAGGCGCTGCTCGAGTCCCCGGACAAGCGTGCCGCCCACCAGGCAGCAATGTGTCAGGGCCACATGAACATTGCAGTGACACACGTCTGCATGGACCAGTCACAGCGGGAAATAAATGCTACATCAGTAGCATTTCCCATGCTCTGGCCGGCCGGCGGCAGGCACAAAGGGAGGTGACCCAGTCACAGTATAAGATTGCGCACTTACTAGCTGATGTAACACAAACCCAGAAGGTGCTGACAAAGTCACAGCGTGTTGGAAGAAAGAACAAAGAAAGGTACAGCGCAGGAACAGGCCCTTCGGCCCTGCAAGCCTGTGGCGACCACGCTGCCCGTCTAAAATAAAACCTCAAACACTTCGACACTCGATGTGTCACACTGTCTCCACACTCAGCCAGCGTATTCAAAGTAATGCCCGGGTAAAGCAGGTCATTGAATGACAGGCGTTGCTGGTACACACGATGCCCCATGCAGTGCTTCGTTGGCACGAACTCCTCCTCGGCCGTTTCCCCAGCCGGATCTCCAAACTCTGTTCCTGCCACCTGCTGCAGCTTGCACCTCACCTTCGATCACCACCCACTCGTGCAGCTCAGGGCGTCTCTCAGATGTACGCGATCCGCAGGACGGCAGCCAGTGCTGGTGGAATGCGAAATTACATTGTCTGCAGGGAGTAAAATTCCAACATATACGCGTGGGGCTCATTCCGTACCAAACCATGTTTAATGGTCTTGGTCGTGGCACCGGATGGCACAACTGCGACCGTCCCGCACCGCCCCATCCATCCCTGCAGCTCTACCACCTTTGTGGTTAGCACCGTGGGTGCCCCTGGCCTTGTTGACTTCCCAGAGGCGTGCGGACCATTGTCTAGCACTCGTCTTGCGAGGGTCTCCGGTGGGTGATTCCCTGGGCCCTGGGTGGCCTACCAGTGGGTGGCAGTCATTTGGGCGGGTAGTTTGTGGCTGGCGGGGCTGTGATACGGGAGGACGGTTTTGCAACGGTGGGGAGGAGGGGCGAGGCACCCGACTACCTTTGTCTTATTACTGAACCAGAAGCCAAGATGTGGTGAATGGGTGTGCAGCAACATGGGCGGCGTAATTGCGGTCCGAGCCTGGACACCACACCAGTCCCAATGGGGTGGGGGTGGCGTGGGGAAACCTTGCTACGCATCCTTTTTCTACCGCGTCCCTTCCATTCTCTCTCTCTCAGCAGCCACTACGCCAGGATCACGATTTTTACAAGCAATTGTGCAACACGTCATCGGTAACTTTGCCCATCGGAGACGGCGATTTGCGGGTGGGCCCACTAATGGAATGAAAACGGGGCTGTATTCTCCGCTCTCTGGATGCTCGTTGCGCTTACAGACTGGGATTTCAGATGGCGTGGGGCTTCCCACACTGGGAAACTCCATTGGCCAGCTGGTGAAATGGAGTATCGCAGGGGCACGCCATAACATAAATCTGTTGCAGCGGAATGGACAATCACGTCCACTGTGGTTAAAGTACACGCGGTCTGAGTGCATTGACACCTTTTTCGAGGTGACGGAGAATTTGGCATCAAACTGGCGCCTGCCTCGATGTTGGCATTGGACACTATTCTCCACGCAATCACGTTTCCTAATTTCGGCTTCGGTCGAGGGAGACTTCCAAACCATTGCATTGGCTTTGTGGAAATCCCATTTTCTGCCTATGTAATACATTTTTAAAATGTACTGCGTCAAATCATAAAGTTCACCAATAAGTCAATGAAGCAATCAGTGAACAATAAATCTACATTCTACCCGTACTCCCTTTTTCATTATCTTGAACAAAAATAGTGGGCTGTATTCTCCGATTATGGGGCTTTTTCCCCAGCCAGCGTGTGTACAGTGGCGTTTTAGGCTGGAAATACTGGCGCAAAACGGCCACAGATTCCTGGTGTTGTGGGGGTTAGCAGGAAGCAGCGTACAGCACGCAGCTCGAGCTGGCGATACACCGCGGAGAAGCCCACCTTCGGCCAGCTCGCGCGTCCTGGAACGCCGCCCATCAATAGTGCACATCGGCCCGAAACATTTCCCCCATTTAACGCGGATTGGCTCTCCCCCACTGTGGTTGCACTGGACTGCGTCTGTAAACGCTACTCCGAGTTCCCGATGGATGGCATTTCACGTGTCCCACGCGTCGGCAACTCGGCAGGTCGGTGGTGGAGCAGTGGTTGGGCTGGCCTCAAGCACTGCCCTGAGGCCCTCCATATGTGGCCGCCCATATGTGTCTCGGAATCGCTATTTGGAGCGGGCAGAGCATCGCGAAAGCGGCGCCCCCGCTATTTTGGTAGGAATCTTGGATTATCCAGACTCTCGCCGAAGGCCATTTTAGCGTCTGCGACTGGAGAATACAGTCAGGTATAGATCAATTAGAATAGTAAAAATAAAGCAAAGACACAAATTCCATTCAAAAATAAGCATTTGCAGTTTTTGAGACAATAATAGTAAGCATCCTTCATGTCTCGTAAAAGTACATCTATTTGAGGACTTTTTGAGATTTCTGCTATTTTGTCAGATATATTTGAATATCACAAATTCAAGTTATATAGCAAAAATAACTTCAAAGAACATAACAAAACCTTGCCCCACAGAAACTCCGAAGGATCCCAACCACTCTGGAGCTCAATTCGAAAGAGTGCTGCACACTGGTTGTTTGGGTTTTTCAACCTCGCCTTTAATATGTTTCGCCAAACAAGTGACCTCTTTGGAGCTATCTGAAATATAAAATTAACATGTCGATTGCTGTAGGATACATGTACAAACTTTGCTGAACTGAATATAATAAAGAAATATTTAATTTGCAAAGGCCACAGCACGGATAGTTAGAATTTTAGCGGACATCCTTAACACAACTGCTGAGGTGACTGCAATTTTATTGAACACTTTGGCTGCCTTGACATTACCACCAAAAAAAACACAATGTGAATAACCTGTCACGTGCAGTGACAGCACAGTTACTTCTTTGGACTGAGATTTTGTATCAGCAATTTTTGAACATTGACGTCTCACATCACTTTTATAATTATATGTTCTTTCTCCCATGTCAATTTTCTGTCTGATGCTAAGACCGGTCAGTGGAATGCGATTTTGTTCTGACATTGACTATAAAGTCATATTTAGTTGCCATACATAGATTATGCGTCAACTAAATAAAAATAAATACAATTTTAACATGTGAATAAAGTATTAACGTGCCAGTTTTCACGGGGTGAGGACTTACTCTTCCATCCTCAACGTATTATTTTTCATGGTCAATTTCTTTCTCTAACCCTTGACTTGGCCGATGTGTGCAGGGAGCAAATTAACTTCTTTCCTTTTCTTTTTTAATACAAGTTTCCTCTTCTCTGACTAATTGAATTCACACCCTTTTCTCTCTATCACTCCCCATTTGCAAATCATCTTACTCAAATATCGTTCAAAATAACATCCTGCATGGATGAAAATGTTCTGCAGCTCTCCAGATTGTCTGTATCCGTCTTGTCGATGTTGCTCACCTCGTATACTTGATGCCAAATTCTTGTCCAAATAGTTTACCCTGTCACTACAATTGTGCTGCTTTCGACAAGCGTTAGTGTTTTTGATTCTATCAACATTATTTTATAGTCGTTTTGTGTATGGAACATTTGACAGTGCCTTGACCATTTTACGATTTGTTTCACTCTGTTGGACCAATTTACCATTTCCGGCCATACTATTCGCTAGGTAGTGTCCATGAATGGGTCCTGCTCGTCAATGCATAATGACAAGCCGGCCTATTCTTTCTTTCACATGTAGCTCGTCTGCACATGCATGCAGCTGTGCAGACCCCTGTATCATACCACGCATTCGTGAACCTTTTCTGATCTGATCAAGATATTTAAAAGTTGTTGCTTATCTCTCCAGGTCTGGTTTAGAGACCTTGGGTGATGGATATAGTATCAAACGTTATTCTCTCAACTACCAACACAGACAAGGTCGCAAATATTATCAATAGAAATATTATCAACCGGCTAGCCTCCTTAGAACTTTCCCCTTCATATCAATGTCAGATTTAAATATTCCATTGAATTGCATCCAATATTCCAATTCCCATTCCCTGATTTGATGTCCTCTCTCAACTGTTTAACGTCAATTACTGAAGCCTATTACAACCATGAGCCCTGGAGTACTCTGGCAACCAATAAAATATTTTCATCTTTAAAACAGAAAACAAACATTTCCATTTATTTCCAGAAAGTAAGATTTTGATAGCTTGTTTTCTTGTCCTGAATTACATCTTTTTGCAACATTGCTTTCCAAATTACATTGCCTTTCTACATCCAAGGTATTTCCCATCTTCAAACAACAGATGCATTTCGCTTTCAAGTATATATTAATGTCCAGTTCATCTGCTCTTTGACTGAAGTTGTAGAATCAGTTCTTAAAAGGTCCTTAGTCGATGAACACCGCCTAAATCAAACTGTTATTCTACTTGCAGTTACCTGTAATGCAAAAAATAAAAGTCCATTCTGCTTGGGCCAAACGGGTTAATTTTTCGGAACATATCTGGAAATTAGATTTTAAAATTTCTAATTCCCGATTCCTGTTCAAATATAAAAACATATTCAACTGGTGACAGTCAAGCGTTCATTGTCTGCCCGGTTGAAAAAGGGGCGGAGTACAAGCTTTCGACTGGGTGAATTCCGTCACCACCTATCTTTGTTTTGAACTAACGAGAAACCATCCCAGTGGACCCTTTTCTTTAATAATCGCTACTTTACACTCCGATCTCTCAATATTTTTGTCTTTGTTCTTGTTTAAGTTGTGTTGGGAACAATTCTTTTTTGAACGTGACAAGAAGTTTTATCACAAGATCAATCCCGCAGAGGATTGGTTGTAATCATTTTGGATGTCTCAAATGCCAGTGAATACCATTTAATTGATATTATCTCAATCTTACCTGTGAAAAAGTGTATCCGGATTAAAATTCCCACATGTTCATTGAAAATATTCTGCAATCCTTTGGTCAGGAAAATTCGACCCCAGCTTTTCTCGTTGTCCACTCAAAGATTGCAATTTCGACAGAAAACATGAACACTTGAAACTGACACATATGAATATCATTCACACTCAAGCAGCGAGACATAGCAAATGCTTTAAAACATCACATGGAAATGTTTATTTCCAGTCGCTAATTTACTCAAACACTGAGCCAGTGTTCAATTCACCTCCAACTGAATACCATGAAATCTCACTTGTCGATCAATGTGCCATGTGGGAAATTTTGAAATGCGTTTCTGCAAACAATTCACTGCACGATCCAATATGGCCTCCTTGTTATGCCTTCAACAAAATAATTAGTAAAATACAATCTTTCCAAAACAAAGTCATGCTTAGTATCCGTACTCAAACCTTGCCTTTTTGAATTGCAGTTTATCCGCTACCTCAGAGTTTTTGTCACTAAATTTCTCACCGCTGAAGTCCGACTAACCGGCCTGTAGTTTTCATTCGAAGACCAGTAATCAGTGGTAATATGTACCTACCAGTAATGTAGTAAGCAGTGGAGAATAGTCCTTAGTTCACCAGCGATTCCCTTGCTGGCTACATTCATCAGTGATGTAATCCTTGAACCTGAGTTATTTATACAAATTCAAGCATGGGTGTCCCAGCAATACTGTCAATCTCATTGTGTTTATTGCATCTAATGTTTCACGCCACTCATTTCGCCGAGATTACCTGACCATGTTCCACTCTTCCGTGAAGTCACCGTCAAACTGTTCGTGAAAACTCTTATCTAAACTCATGAATGTAGCCTAAAGTTTCTATGAACATGTCTATAGGCCCGACACCTTCCTCACCTATCACCTTGTTCTGACAAACCTCAGAATCCGCCCTTTCTTTCACTATTTTATTTGTACTTCGCCCCAGTAGTACCTATGCAATTCAAGAGTTTTTGTGGTACTTAATGTTTTGTGACTGTTATAATGTCTCTTCTGCTGCTTTAGCTTGGCCTTTATTATCGAGGAAACTAGATATCTGAGTTGGGGGCTGCACTAGATTTTGCATCACCACACGTTTTTTGAGGTTAAATGGCTACACTCTGCTTACAAACTTTTACCTCTGGATTCATCCTACTGTTTTGAAACTTTACATTCTACAAATACATTTGCTACCCCATTTTTCCTGCTTACCAACCATCTTTCGGAAATTTGCTTCCCCGTTAATGCTGCCCGATATTCTTTTCAACCCAGAAGTATGTTACGTCTGATCATAGTATGTACGCTGCTTCAAATTAACCAATTTCCTCCAATTACCCAACTTCATTTCCTAGGTCTGCACGTAGAATTATTCACTTTTTCCATGAGTTTATTATATACACAAGGCTAAATCGCTGACTTTGAAAGCAGACCAAGACAGGCCAGCAGCACTGTTCAATTCCCGTACCACCCTCCCTGAACAGGCGCTGAGATTTGGGGACTAGGGGCTTTTCACAGTACCTTCATTTGATGCCTACTTGTGACAATAAGCGATTTTCAGTTAATTTCATTTCATGTGCTGGCTCACAAATATCATCTTGTAGGCCAATCAACTGGCCATTCTTCGGGACCGATACTGGCCAAACTTCATGATGCATGTTGAACGGTCATCCGAATTTCTCATACCTTTAATGTGAGAGATAGATCTGCTCGGTCGTCAGGAGTTCGTTTCATATAATCGTATATTTCGATAGCGCAGAAAGACGCCATTCGACACAGCGAGCCAACACATTCTTCTGAAAGAAATGCAGACCTCGACCCAATCTCCTACCCTATCCGCGTAACCACACACATAGTTAATTTAGCATGGCTAGTCCATCTATCCTGCACATCTTTCGACTCTGGGAGGAAACCGGCGACCCTAGAGGAAACTGACACAGATACGGGAAGAATGTATAAACTCCACGTTGTTAGTCAATATTACATTTCTGATAAGAACTTCAGCTGATGAATTAAGATCTTACTGAACCTGTAAAAAAAAACAATAAATTTTCATCGAACTCGCAATGTTTAGTCTTCAAATGTCGTTAAAGTTTTCAGGGTGTTTAATTTTCAATTGCCAGTGTGTTGCTGAATATCACACCTATACACTTCGAATCCTAATTTGCAGTAGCACAATTAATGAGCCCACATCTCAATCATCTTTATCCTACTTCGTTTCCGTCTTCTCCTTCGTCCTCACGATTGTTCACCAGAGATCCTGCAGTTCACAGCAGCAGTGCAGGCAGCTGCAAAATGAAGGAATCATCTCGCCCTGGATACGCGATCTCAGTTTACGTGACTTGTTCTCTGTCACCTTTCCACGCAGGAAGGCTATCGCGATTTAAAAAGCATCACCAGGTACTGGGTCAGCGTATTGACGTCAGTAAGAAGTGTTCTTCCTCGCTGCATCATGGCCTGCACACGGCTGAGGCGGCACGCATAACGGCAGCGTTCTGAATACTGGTCGTTCCACAGAGCACTGATTTGCGCAATTGGGAACACCGCGGCAATGGAGCCGCGATCGGGAACGCCGCGACATATGGTCCACGAACAGTCTGAAACTGATCGTGATCCACCAGCGATTTGCAATCCCTGATTGTGAAAAAGGCTGTTGTGGGAAGTTCAAGAACTTACCTCTTTCTACGAAATGTCACGCTATTTTGTTCCCAGATATCAGCTTACTAGAATTACCATGATTACGGACCTTTTGTTTCACGCAGAAATCTGTCTGCATATTCAAGAAAAGGAATAGGGAAGTCCGTGGGGATTACAGAGTCATCAATGTTACGTCTGTGGTGAGCAAAATATTGGAAAAGATTCTGACAGTTGGGACTTATGATTATTTAGAAAAACAGTTTGATTAAGGATAGTCAGCATGGCTTTGTGAGGGTAGGTCATGCCTCGCAAGCCTCATTGAATTCTTTGAAAATGTGACGAGACACATTGATGGACGTCGGGCAGTGGATGCGGTGTATGCGGATTTCAGTAAGGCACTTTATAAGGTTCCCCATGGCAGGGTCATTCAGAAAGTTAGGTGGCATGCGACATAGGGAAATCTGGCTGTCTGGTTACAGAATTGACTGGATGAAAGAAGACAGCGAGTGGTAGTGGATAGAAAGTATTCCGCCTGGAGGTCGGTGACCAGTGGTGACCAGCAAGGATCTGTTCTGGGACCTCTGTTCCTTGTGGATTGATCAATGACTTGGAAGTGGAAGGATGTTTTAATAAGTATGACGATGACACGAAAGTTGTAGATAGTGTTGAGGGTTGTTGCAGTTTTCAACAGGACATTGACAGGATGCAGAGATGGGCTGAAAAGTGGCAAATGGAGTTCAATCATGATAAATGTGAAGTGATTCATTTTGGAAGGTTGAATTTGAAAGCTGAATACAGGGTTAAAGGCAGAATTCTTGGAAGTGTGGAGGAACAGAGGGATCTTGGGGTCCACTTACATAGATCCCTTAAAGTTGTCACCCAGGTTGATAGGGTTGTTAGGTTGTTAGGTGTGTTGGCTTTCATGAACGGGGGAATTGAGTTTAAGAGCTGCGAGGTTTAGCTGCAGCTTTAAAAAACGTTACTGAGACCACACTTGGGATATTGTGCACAGTTCCGGTCTCCTCATTGTACAAAGGATGTGGAACCGTTGCAGAGGTAACATATGGGATTTACAAGGATGCTGCCTGGAATGGAGGACATGTCTTATGTGGAATATTTGAGGGAGAGAGGGCTTTTCTCACTGGAGCGAGGAATGCACAAGGTGACTTGATAGAGGCGTGCAAGGTGATGAGAGGCATGGATAGAGTGGAGAGCCAGAGGCTTTACCCCAGGGTGGAAATGACGTCACGAGGGGGAAATAATGTTAAGGTGATTGAAGGAATGAAAAGGTGACATGTCAGAGGTAAGTTCTTTACATAGAGAGTGGTGTGTGTGTGGAATGCACTGCCAGCAGAGGTGGTGGAGAATGAGTCAATCCGGACATTTAAGCGACTCTTTGACAGACACGTGGACAGCAGCAAATTGAAGGTGTGTAGGTTCGGTGGATCTTAGACTGGGATAAATGGACCGCACAATGTCGTGGGTTGAATGGCCTGTACTGTGCTGTACTGTTCTGTGTTCTATGTTCGCTGTTCCAACACTCCTCTTACACATTCGGTTTCGACTGTTCATTGGCAGCAGAATGTTTGCATTTTTAAATGTCATACTTCAACATGTCTTGAAATGAAAAATGAAAAATGAAAATCGCTTATTGTCACGAGTAGGCTTCAATGAAGTTACTGTGAAAAGCCCCTAGTCGCCAGATTCCGGCGCCTGTCCGGGGAGGCTGGTACGGGTCTTGCTTCATGTGCTGCTTCACTCTGGAAGCCATGCTTTCTCAATGCTAGAATTCATCTTTACTCCATTATACCTGCAGTCCACCTTCAATTAAATCACCCTCTGCCCATCGTGTACAGTGGATATCTCGGACAGTTGAGCTGGAATTATTGTCCAACTATTAGCCAGGTGTACGTTATGGCGAACATATCCCGTTGCCATTTGTCTGTCTGTGCCGTACTCTCATCTGTTTTGGTTATTATGCCATATTACATACGTGTGCGTGTCCTTGCTAAAGGCCTATGCTTTTCTCTTTGTAGCAATCCTTACAATCTAGTCCTACTCTCCCTAACACCACAACCATCATTGAAATAGTAATTAATCCTGTGTCCCAGTTTTGGCCGGGTATTATCCACAGACCTGTGGCTTGCATCAAGACAGTTTCAAATTATACTGATTCTGGAAGCTGATGTCGTCCCTTAGGGCCCAAGTTTCAACCCACGTCTTTAATAATTACATTTTAATGTTTCTAAACTCAAGTGTAAATATTCCGGGCAGCAATCTTAATACTGTTGAGGGGTCCTTCTTTTCAAATTCGTTTATTGTTACCTAAAGCTTGCTTTTATGATCGCATATCTTTCCCGAATTCAGTCATTTGTTCAAACGTGCGCTAGAACCTCCGACTGATCACTCTCCCTTGGAATAATAGGACAAAGAATAAAGAAAAGTGAGGCACAGGAACAGGGCATTCGGCCCTCCAAGCCTGCGCCGACCATGCTGCACATCTAAACTAAAATATTCTACAATTCCTGGGTCCGTTGCCCTGTATTCCCAACCTATTCATGTATTTGTCAAGATGCGCCTTGCATTCACTATCATCCCTGCTTCCACCATCTCCTCCATCAGCGACTTCCAGCCATCCACAATTCTCGTTGTAAAAAACTTGCCTCGTACATCTTTTCTAATCCTTCCCCTCGCAACCTTAACCTATGGCCCCTGGTAATTCACCCCTCTACCTTGAGAAAATCCTCTGACTGTCCACTCTGTCTATGCCCCTCATAATTTTGTATACCTCCATCAGGTCGCTGCTCAACCTCCATCGTTCCAGTGAAAACAAACCGAGTTTATTCAACCGCTACTCATAGCTAATGCTATCCATCCAGGCAATACCCTTGTGAAACTCTTCTGCATCCTCTCTGAAGACTCCATATCCTTCTGGTAGAGTGGCGACCAGAATTGGGCACTATACTCCAAGTGTGGCCTAAATAAGGTTCTACACAACTCCAAAATGACTTGCCAATTCTTATACTCAATGCCCCTGCCAATGAAGGCAAGCACGCCGAATGCATTCTTGACAACCTTCAAGAAGCAGCCGGTGATGCCGCTATCAGTGAACAGTGGATCTGTACTCCTAGATCTCTCTGACTGTCGATACTCTTGAGGGTTCTACCATTCACTATATATTCCTACCTGCATTATATCTTCCAAAAAGCATGACCTCACATGTGTCCGGATTGTCCATCTGCCATCTCTCCTCCGAAGTTTTAGCAAACGATCTAAATCCTGCTATAACCTCTGATAGTCCTCATAGCTATCCGCAATTCCACCAACCTTTGTGTCGTCTGCAAACTTCCTAATCAGACCAGTTACATTGCCTCCAAATCATTTATATATACTACGAACAGCAAAGATCCCAGCACTGATTCCTGAACAACACCACTAGTCACAGCCCTCCCATCAGAAAGCACACATCCATTTCTATTCTCTGTCTTCTTTGACCTACCCAGTTCTGCATGCATCTTGCAGCTCACCCCTGATCCTGTGTGACTTCAGCTTTTGAACCAGTCTCCCATGAGTGACCTTGTCAATGTGCTTACTGATGTCCATATGGAGCAACGTCCACAGCCCTACCTGCATCAATCATCTTTGTGACCTTTTCGAAAAACTCGATCAAGTTAGTGTGGCACGAGAACTTCATTACAAAACCGTGCTGCCTGTCGCGAATACGTGCATTTGCTTCCAAATGGGAGTAGGTTCTGCCTCGAAGAATTCTGTCCAGTAACTTCCCTACCACTGACGTAAGGCTCAACGGCCGGTGGTTTCCTGGATAACCCTTGCCACCCTTCCTAACCAAAGGAACAACATTTGCTATTTTCCAGACCTCCAGGACATCACCTGAAGAGAGTGAGGATCCAAAGATTTCTGTCAATGCACTGCAATTTCCTCTCTATCCTCCATCAGTATTTTGGGGCAGATCCCATCAGACTCTGGGGACTTACCGACATTAACATTTTTCAAGACGCCCAACACCTCGTCTTTTTGGGTCTCAATGTGACCCAGGCTATCTGTACACCCTTCTCCAGACTCAACATACACAAATTCCTTCTCTTACTGGGGCTGGTTTAGCTCACTGGGCTAAATTGCTGGCTTTTAAAGCAAAGCAAGAAGGCCAGCAGCACGGCCAGGCCCGTACCAGCCTCCTCCGACAGGCGCCGGAATGTGGCGACTAGGGGCCATTCACAGTAACTTCATTGAAGCCGACTCGTGACAGTAAGCAATTTTCATTTAATTTCATTTCTTAGGTGAATAGTGATGCAAAGTATACATTTAGTACCTCGCCCATTTCATCTAGCTCCACACATAGATTCCCTTGCCTGTCCTTCACTGGGCCAACCTTTTCCCTGGCCACCCTGTTGCTTTCTATGTACGTGTAAAAAGCCTTTGGATTTTCCTTAACCAGATTTCCCAATGAGTTTTCATGACACATTTGAGGCTCCCTACTCCTTGCTTAAGTTCCTTCCTACCTTTGTTATATTCAACACAGGCTTTGTCGTTTCCCAGTCATCAAGCCCTTACAAATACCACCTTTTACTTTTTGAAGAGGCTACAATATCTCTCGTTCTCCAAGTTTCCCGAAATTTGCCGTCTTTCTCCTTCTTCCGTACAGGAACATGCCGGTCCTAATTTCCGTTATACTGACATTTGAAAGCCTCCTGCATGTCAGATGTTGAGGTAACCTCTAACATCCGCCCCCATTCAAGATTATTCAGATCCCGCCTAATATTGTTATAATTAGCGTTCCTCCAATTTAGCACCGTCACCCTAGGACGACTCTTATCCTTGTCCACCAGCATTTTAAACTTACTGAATCGTGGACACTGTTCCCGAAATGTCCCCTACTGAAACTTCTACGACCTGGCGGGACTCATTCCCCAATACCAGGTCCAGTAGAGCCCCTTCCCTCGTTGGACTATCTACATATCGTTTTTAGAAGCCCCTCTCCCCCAGGATGCTCCTCATAAACACTGCCCCATCCATGACCCCAGCAATAATTGAGTCCGAGTCAATATTGGGGAAGTTGAAGACTCCCATCGCAACAACCGTGTTGCTTTTTCTCCTTTCCAAAATCTGTCTAACTGCCTCCTCCTCTATCTCCAGCTGGCTGTTGGGATGCCTGTAGTAAAGCGCAAACATTGTGTCTGCACCCTTCTTATTCATGATCCATACCCATATGGCCTCGCTGCCCTCTGAGGTGTCCTCCCGTTGTACAACTACCCAGTTGCGTTACTCTGCAACCCCTTTTACACACCCCTCTATCCCGCCTGAAACATCTAAATCCTGGAAAGTTTAGCTGCCAATTCAGTATTTCCGTCAATCAGGTCTCTGAAATGGCAACATCATAGTTCCAAGTACTAATCCAAGTTCTCAGGTAATCTGCCTCACGTGTTATACTCGTTGCATTAAAACATATGAACTGCAGGCCACAACACCCGCTGGTGTCGTGTGACTCTCATTGAAGTAATTGACCCTTTCAGTGGAGCTGCGGCACACGACCCCGGTACCTGTTCCAAACCTGCTGTGTGCAATCTAATATGCAGTATCTCGAAACCTGCTTATTAAAAAAATATGTCCACTGTTGCACCGATACGCCTGTAAACAGAATGGACAACAATTTAACCGTGATAAAAAAAGTCATATTTTGTATCTCAATGGCGGAAGCATGCATAAACGTTGTATTTTCAGATCTGGAAGCATTGATTTCCTGCTTTTCTTAACAGTCAACCAGAGAGATCCAGAGTATCTGAGTGTTTGTCCGTCCATCAACTTTGCAGAGTATTGAGCCGGACTGACTGTGCTATAGATTTCCACGCAAAACATTAAAGTAAACTCTGTAATTCGGGAAATGTTTCCAATTGGCTGGTGTAAACGGCAGTCACCCGGATTTTCTGACTGCAATAGGCATCATTTATTTGCAATGACAAACCACTGCGATGCTCTAAAATTAACATTGATCAGTAATTTGCTGCGCGACCATGGTCAAGCTGCTTTCTTCGTGTTTTTTAGTTTGCAGACACGTGAGGTATATCCATTGAACCCGGGAAACATAACAAACACAGAAATAAAATAATATGCCTATGTATTTAATTGTTTCACAATCACACATCCAAGTCAAGTTTTATTTATCGGCACGCTTCTTGGAACAGGGTAAAAAAAAGTGTGCATTACAGCAATGATTTGCATTTGACCTGATGGGCAATATATCGGCGTAGTATCCCTGAAAGACAACAATCTCGACAATAGGGAATGATTGAGAGAATTAGAAATTCGCTTCTAACAGAGACAATGTATGAAGACAACACGTAAACATGATTTACCTTAAAATCGGGGCCATATATTTACTCGATGTTGGGCCACTGCAAGGCAAACATGTTTTCAAACGTATGTTCGCAATATTAATTGGAAGTAAAATATTGCAAGAAAACCTGATTACGTTCTTTTTCACAATCGCATGATGCACTGAAAAGAGAATGTGTTCTTTTTGTGAGGCGAAATGTAGGTCTATCCTTAAAGTCCCTAACTCCGTACTCCCTCCACAAAGCAAGAGTTGTCAATGCAATACTGCCACCAGAACACAACACACTATGTAGCAGAACCAAAATTGTCATCAATGTATCGGTAAAGGCCTTTGCTTCTTTCTCGAAAAGAGACCCGGACAATTCCAATCCACCAACACTCTCCTCCGCCTAGCTCAACTCGTTCTATCGCTCAACAACTTCTCCTTTAACTCATCTCACTTTCTCCAAATCAAAGGTGTAGCAATGGATACCCGCATGGGTCCTAGCTGCGCTTGCCTTTTTATGGGGTATGTGGAACATTCCTTGTTCCAGGCCGATCCGGGCCCCCTGCCACAACTCCTTTACTGATACATTGATGACTATTTTGGTGCCGCGTCATGCTCTTGCCCGGAACTGGAAAAATTCATCAACTTAGCTTCCAGTTTCCACCCCTCCATAAATTTCACCTGGACAATGGCAGCCACTTCCCTTCCTTTCTTTGGTCTTTCTGTCTCCATTTATGGCAATAGACTATCCACTAATATCCACTACAAGCCCACTGACTACCACAGCTAATTGGAGTACAGCTCTTCACACTCTACACCCTGTAAGGACTCCATCCCTTTCTCTCAACTCCTTTGCCTCCGTGGCATTTGTTCCGACGATACCACTTTCCAAAATGGTGTTTGAAAATGTGTTGCTTCTTCCTCGAACGTAATTTCCCACCTACAGGTGTGGACAGGGCCCTCAACAATGTGAGGTCCATCTCCCGCGCCACTACCCTCGCCCCCTCCACTCCCTCCACTCCCTCCCAGAACAAGGATAGAGTCCCCCTCGTTCTCACATTTCATCCCACCAGCCTCCGTATGCAAAGCATAATCCTCCGCCATTTCGCCAACTCTAGCGTGATGCCACCACCAAACACATCTTTCCTTCACTCCCTCTGTCAGCATTCCGCAGGGACCGTTCCCTCCGGGACAATCTTGTCCACTCCTCCACCATACCCAGTACCTCTCCCATCACCCATGGCACCTTCTCATGCAATCGCAGAAGGTGTAACACCTGCTGCCCCTTTACCTGTTCCATGCTTAACATTCCAGGCCCAAAACACTCATTCCAGGTTAAGCAGCGTTTCACTTGCACCTCTTTCAATCTGGTCAATTGCATTCGCTGCTCCCAATGTGGTCTCCTCTCTATCGGAGAGGCCAAACGCAGAATGGGTGATCGTATTGCTGAGCATCTTCGGTCTCTTCGCATTCAGGATCCTGACCTTCCTGTTGCTTGCCAATTTAACAAAAGACCCTGCTCCCATGCCCACATGTCTGTGCTTGGCCTCCTGCAATGCTCTAGTGAAGCGCAACGCAAACTGGAGGACCAACATCTCATCTTCCGGTTAGGCACACTGCAGCCTTCCGGCGTGAACATCGAATTCAACAACTTCAGATGATCAGCTTCACCTCAACCCAGTTGTTTTCATTTCATTTTAACTGTCTTTTACCATTTCTTTATTTCCTGCACATTTCCTGCTTCTTTCTCCTCTTTGCTTCCCACTCCCCCTCCCCCCACATCTACAGTTCATCCTCTGATGTTAGTTTCTCTGCTCTTTGACCTTTCACATCTTTTGCCCTCTCTGGGGACTGCCATTAGCACTCCTTCCCCTTGGTTTCTGTGGCCATTGGCACCAAGTTTCCCTGGGTTTCTGTGGCTATGACTCATCTTTCATTCCTACTCCACAGTATAAATATTTCCGACTCTCTCTGTCTGCTAGATTTGACAAAGAGTCATCGGACTCGAAACGTGAGCTCTTTTCTCTCCCGAAAGATGCTGCCAGACTTGCTGAGATTTTCGAGCATTTTCCCTTTCGTTTCTGATTCCAGCATCCGCAGCAATTTGCTTTTAGATAGATAGATAGATAGATAGATAGATAGATAGACAGACAGACAGACAGACAGGCAGACAGACATACAGACAGACAGACAGACAGACAGACAGACAGATAGACAGTCAGACAGACAGATAGATAGATAGATAGATAGATAGATAGATAGATAGATAGATAGATAGATAGATAGATAGATAGATAGATAGATAGATAGATAGATAGATAGATAGATAGATAGATAGATAGATAGATAGATAGATAGATAGATAGATAGATAGATAGATAGATAGATAGATAGATAGATAGATAGATAGATAGATAAATACAAAGATAGGTGGATCGATAAAGTCTGAAAGATTGACAGAGAGAAAGATAGATAGGGAGAGAGTCAGTCACATCGATATACATTTTGATAGATAGACAGACAAACAGATATATATATAGACAGAGAGATAGATAGTGGATTGATAGACAGATGGATAGATGTTTTTTAATGTACGATATTTAAGATTATATTAATTACTATTTTGAACTTGATTTAAATAAATATGTTTAATTTGATTTCAGATGAAGATGGATGAATGCTAAGTTTTTAGAAGCAAAAATTTAATGAAATAGCATCGTAGATTTTGGATTTTATCTGACACAAAAACATTTTTAAAAAGTTTAATTTCAAACGTTTTATTTAATGGATAAGTCATGGCAGGACAGCTCGAAGCTGTCGTTTCATCGTCTTGCTCTATGTGTCAGACAGGGTACAGTTCCTGTTCCCTGGGTCAGCATGTGTGCAGGAAGTGTTTCCAGTTACTGGTTCTGCAGGCTCTAGTTTTAGAGCTAGAGCGGAGGCTATATACACTGTGGAGCATCGGCATGTCGGGGAGCATCGTTGCTGGCAGGAATAGAGCGGTGATCACACAGCAGGCTCAGACTCAGCAGGCTCAGACTCCGCTGGGAGGAAGGGATTGGATGACCAGCAGATAGAGCAAGAGAGGTAGTGAAGGAATCCCCTGTGGCCATTCCCCTGCAGAACAGATATGCCATTTTGGATACTGTTTAGGGGAATTGGCTTTCAGGAAAAACAGCAACAACCATACTTCTGGCACCACGGTTGGTTCTCCTGGAGAGGGGTGGGTTCATAAGTGTGTCATGAAAGAGTTAACAGGGGTCAATTGTAAGGGGAATAGGCAAGCGTGTTTGTGGACGCAAACGGGACTCCAGGGTGGTATGTTGCCTCCCTGGTTCTGGGATCAAGGATGTCTCGGAGCGGGTTCAGGACATTCTTGAGCGTTTGGGTGAGCAGACAGTGCTACACAACGGTTAAAACGACATTGGCTAAAAAGGCTGGGGTCCTAAAAGCATGGAGCTAGGAAGAAAGGATTATGAAAAAAAATCGTACCTCGAAAGTGGTGATCTCAGGATTACTACCGGTGCCCGGTGCCAGATGCTAGTCAGAGTAGAAATGGCAAGATATATAGGGTGAGTAAGTGTTTGAAGAGACGGTGTCAGGGGAAAGTTTTCAGAATTATTTGGCATTGGGACCGATTCTGAGGGAGATTTGACCTGTACAAACGGTACGGGTTACACCTGGACAGGATGATAACTGATGTCCGATTATTGTCCGATTATGTCCGATTTTTTAGAGCAGTTGGGGAGGGTTGCGACTAATATGCCAGGGGGATGGGAACCTATTCAATTATCAGAGAACGAGGGAGCAAGGACAAAAGCAAAAGTTGGAAACGTTGAGATGAAAAGTGAAACGTGGAGAAACCAAGGGCAAATTTCAAACAGGGCGATAATGACAGTGGATAGACAATGCAAACATTCAAGGAACGAATAGAAAATTTCAACAACTGTTCATTCCTGTCGGGCACAAAACCAGAGGGAATAACACGGCAAATCGATAGCTTACAAACGATATTAGAAAAAAAATATCCGATCCAAGAAAGAAGCAAACAGATTGACCAAAAAAAATAATAGGTCTGTGGATTGGGATCAGTTTAGAATTCAGCAAAGAAGGACGAATGGATTGATTAAGATGGGGAAAATACAGTACGAAAGGAATTTTGCTGGGAAAATAAAGACTGACATTAAGAGTTCTATAGATATGTGAAGAAAAAGTGTTTGGTAAAGAGATATGTAGGCCCCTGCAGACAGAAACAGGGGAATGCATAATAAGGGAGAAATAAATGTCTGAGCAATTAAATACATACTCTGGTTCCGTCTTCACAAAAGAGGACATCCATCAGACACCAGAAATGTTGCAGAATGAAAGATTGCGTGAGAGGGAAGAACTGGGGGACATGAACATTAGTAGATAAATGGGGTAAGGAAAATTTATGGGATTGAAGGCGGTTAAATCCCCAGGGCCTGAGAATCTGCATCCCCAGAGTGCTTAATGATGTTGTTCTGGAAATAGAGCATGCATTCGTGATCATCTTCCGGGTCCTCTCAACTCTGTTGCTGTCCCTGCGGATTGGAGGAGAACTCACGTCACTCCGATGTTCAAATAGCGAGGTAGAGAGAAAGCAGTGAATTATGGACAAGTAAGACGAACATTCGTAGTATTGAAAATGCTTGAATCCATTATCAATGACTATATAGCGTAACATTTTGAAAGCAGTGGCAGGATTATTCATAGTCAGCATGGATTTATGAAGGAAAAATCATGTTTGACAAATCTGCTGGAATTATTTGAAGATGCAATCAGCACAGTTGACAAGGGGCAGCCGGTACTTCTGCGATGTTTGGACTTTCAGAAGGTGTTTGATAACGTACTGCATAAGAGATTATTGTGCAAAATTAAAGCGCACGGAATTGTGGGAAATGTATTGAGGTGGACAGAAAACTTGTTGGCAGAGAGGGGGTAAAGAGAAGGGTCAATGGGTCATTTTCAAACTGGCAGGCGGTAATTCGTGGGGTACCACAGGGGTCGGTGCTGAAACCCATCCAATTCACAGTTTGTATTCATGATTTGGATGAGGACACCAAATGTAACATCTCAAAGTTGCAGATGATACCAAGTTAGGTGGAAGGGAGGATTGTAACGAGGATGCAGGGATCCTACGGGATTATCTGGACAGGTTGGGCGAGTGGGAAAATCAATGTCAACTGCAGTCGAATTTGGATAGTTGTGATGTTATATACTCTGGAAGCAAAGACAGGGAGGCAAATTACTACCTGAATATTTGTAAATTGGAAGAGGGGGCTGTGCAGGGGGGGGGGGCGTGGGTGTTCTTATGCACCAGTTACTGAAGTTCAGAACGCAGGTGCAGCAACGGCAAATAATGTTAATCGTATGTTAACCTTCATTGCGGGCGGTTTCGACGATAGAAGCAGGGATGTGTTGCTGCAATTTTAAAGGGCCGTGGTGTGGCCACACCTGCAGAATTTTGTACACTTGTGGCCTCCTTCTCTCAGGAAGGATCATCTTGCTTTCGAGGACGTGCCACGAAGCTTGACCAGACTGCTTCCAGAAATAGAGGGACGGTCACAACAGGAGAGGTTGACTCCGCTGGGATTGCTGTCGTGGTACCTCATTTGGCGTAAATCATTGGAATGGGACAAGTCAGGTTAGAAGCAGGGGAGTGGTTACAATATCCAGACCCAGCGGTCACAGTCTTTGGACACAGGGTAAACCGTTTCGGATAGATATAAAGAGACATTTCCTCTCAAAAGGAGTGGTAAACCTGTGAGATTAATAACCGCAGGAAGTAGTTGATGCTGAAGCATTCAATATATTCAAGAGGCGGCTAGATATAGCACTCGGGGAGAATGGATTGAAAGGCTATGGGGAGAAAGGAGGATAAGACTGTTTAGTCGGATTATCAGACATGATCGTGATGATTGCGAAAGAGAATTGAAGGGTCAAAAGGCGTCCTCCTCCCCTATCATGTTTGTATCTGCGGATCTATTGACAGATAGATAGATAGATAGATAGATAGATAGATAGATAGATAGATAGATAGATAGATAGATAGATAGATAGATAGATAGATAGATAGATAGATAGATAGATAGATAGATAGATAGATAGATAGATAGATAGATAGATAGATAGATAGATAGATAGATAGATAGATTAGATAGATAGATAGATAGATAGATAGATAGATAGATAGATAGATAGATAGATAGATAGATAGATAGATAGATAGATAGATAGATAGATAGATAGATAGATAGATAGATAGATAGATAGATAGATAGATAGATAGATAGATAGATAGATAGATAGATAGATAGATAGATAGATAGATAGATAGATAGAAGATAGATAGGTAGATGAATAGATAGATAGATAGATAGATAGATAGATAGATAGATAGATAGATAGATAGATAGATAGATAGATAGATAGATAGATAGATAGATAGATAGATAGATAGATAGATAGATAGATAGATAGATAGATAGATAGATAGATAGATAGATAGATAGATAGATAGATAGATAGATAGATAGATAGATAGATAGATAGATAGATAGATAGATAGATAGATAGATAGATAGATAGATAGATAGATAGATAGATAGATAGATAGATAGATAGATAGATAGATAGATAGATTAGATAGATAGATAGATAGATAGATAGATAGATAGATAGATAGATAGATAGATAGATAGATAGATAGATAGATAGATAGATAGATAGATAGATAGATAGATAGATAGATAGATAGATAGATAGATAGATAGATAGATAGATAGATAGATAGATAGATAGATAGATAGATAGATAGATAGATAGATAGATAGATAGATAGATAGATGGATGGATAATTAGATAGATAGATTGATCGACGAATGGATGGATCCTGTATTACCCACCGCGCAGTTGGCGCGGTTTTCTGTATATGGGCACATATTGCTTCAGTACCAAAGATGTGCTAATTATAGCAAATACGATGGAAGTTGATAGCGGTCCATGTGCTACTCAATGCAACACTCGAAAATTAAGATTATTTTACAATTAGAATAATATTATTTTTGAAACGTCTAATGTGATTTGACTTCGGAGAGTAATCTAAGAAATGCATTTTATGATGTCCGGTGAATTATAAAGTTGACCTAAAAGCATCGCAAACAATTTTAATTTAAGCAATTTAGCAGTTTAATCGTGGATGTTTTGTCTTTTTTCTCTAATCGACTTCTGTTTCTTCAAGGTTATTTCATGCAATTTTCTATCAAATAAGTATTTAAATGACAGTCGTTCCCAAATCGTACCTTCTGTTTACTCTTTTTTCAGTCTTTGGACTGTGGATTCAATGAAACCAATGGAAGAGTAGCTCCAATGGAACACAAATTAAGTGACAGTGGGAAAGCCATTGATGCTCAGCTCCACAACCGAAAAAGACTGAAACATGGTGACATACATTTCTCTAATTGAAGCAAATTCAATACTGTGCCTAAAAATGAAATACATTATGATGGGAAAAATGTAACTGACCGCCCACGGAGAAGGAGATTTGAATAAGCACCATAGCTTTTCACATATTCATCAAGGACGTGCGAATTTGAAGTCAAATTATATGCTGAATGAAGTGGTGAACGACCCATAAAGCCGAAATATCAATGGGTCTCTCAACGGAACCTGTGTGCTATAATTATTTGTGATGCACAAAGGTTTAACGCTTTCATTGTCCATTAAATATTTAGAGAAAATAATGTTCAACATTGTGCCAGTGCATTTTGCTCAACGTCGTTTTCTATTGTATGATTACATTAGTTGCTGAACAGATAAAACAAACAACCCATGTCGCATCATTTGTAATAGTACGGCATTCTGGTGAGAAAAGTTATTTTTTGCAGATGAATGAATTAATTGTCCATAATTTCCATCCATTTTAAACTACAGATCTTGTTATCTGTCAGAAAGATTTGCAAAAATCAAGTGAGATGATTTGTAATCCCTGATTGTAATGTTGGCACATTTTTATATTTTGTGTGAAAGAGTATTTGAAGAACAAGATGTGTGGTATTAATAATTCAAATTCTCGGAAATATCCCTCTGATGGAGGGGCGGTACGGTAGCTTAGTTGTTGGCACTGCTGCATGCGACGCTGAGGACCCGCGTTCGATCATGGCCCTGGGTCACTGCCTGTATGGAGCGTGCACATTCTCTCCCTTATGCGTGGGTTTCACTATTGTGGATTCGCCACACTAAATTGCCCCTCAATTAGAAAGAAATAATTGGGTACTATAAATTTATATTAAAAAATATGCCTCTGACGGAAAAATATTAACACATCAGTTGAAAGATAGAACAAACTTTACAAATAACCTATCAGTTTCTTGAAAAAAAATGAACAAACATGCAAATACTTTTTCAATTTAAATTAGAGAAATCATTTCTGTCTTTAAAATATCCGATGCTGCACAAAACCTTTTTTGTGTGCAATGGGGCGCACAAAGTGCACCGTCTGCAGAATTGAAATTACGTGGAGATGAAGTTAGACACATTCCACTATAGACACAACATATTTTCGTCTAATGTGAACCGTAATGTTTCAGACTTCCATTAATTGTAATTTTTCAAGTGAAGTCAACGCTTCATTGCGAGCAACAAACGTCTAATATACAAGTGGTCCACAAAATTGCAAACGTTTGAATTAAGTACACATTTTAAATTAAGGCTTTGCTGCATCAAATGTATCAACTAATCGGTATGTGTACGTATAACATGCGAAGCCTTTCGAAATATTAATTCCTAATGAATTTGATATTGATGTTATTAATGTCGAACAAAACAAAAAACAATCCACAAAAATATTTTCGTGTTCTATACAATCATGTCGCTATTTATTTCATTCAATAACTAATTCTGCAGGGGGATGGGAACCTAAATTGTAGTCCCAGTGTACAGGATGTTGAGAGTAGTGAGGTCAGGGATAGGGTTAAAAGTTCGAAAGAGGGCACCGGCAAGCAGGACGCTGGTTTGAAGTGTGTCTACTTCAACGCCAGGAGCATCCGGAATAAGGTGGGTGAGCTTGCAGCATGGGTTGGTACCTGGGATCTCGATGTTGTGGCGATTTCGGAGACATGGGTAGAGCAGGGACAGGAATGGTTGTTGCAGGTTCCAGGATTTAGATGTTTCTGTAAGAACAGAGAAGATGGTACAAGAGGGGGGGGGGTGTGTGGCATTGTTAATCAAGGAAAGTATTACGGCGCTGGAAAGGACGCTTGAGGACTCGTCTACTGAGGCAGTATGGGCCGAGGTTAGGAACAGTAGAGGAGAGGTCACCCTGTTGGGAGTTGTCTATAGACCTCCGAATAGTCCCAGAGATGTCGAGGAAAGGATTGCAAAGATGATTCTTGACAGGAGCGAGAGTAACAGGGTAGTTGTTATGGGGGACTTTAACTTTCCAAATATTGACTGGAAATACTATAGTTCGAGTACTATAGATGGGTCAGTTTTTGTGCAGTGTGTGCAGGAGGGTTTTCTGACACAGTATGTAGACAGACCAACAAGGGGCGAGGCCACATTGGATTTGGTACTGGGTAATGAACACGGCCAGGTGTTAGATTTAGATGTAGGTGAGCACTTTGGTGATAGTGATCACAACTCGGTTATGTTTACTTTAGCAATGGGCAGGGATAGGTATATACCGCAAGGCAAGAATTATAGCTGGGGGAAAGGCAATTATGATGCTATTCGGCAAGATTTAGGAGGTATAGGATGGGGAAGGAAACTGCAGGGGATGGGTACAATCGAAATGTGGAGCTTTTTCAAGGAACAGCTACTGCGTGTCCTTGATAAGTATGTACCTGTCAGGCAGGGAGGAAGTTGTCGAGCAAGGGAGCCGTGGTTTACTAAGGAAGTTGAAGCACTTGTCAAGAGGAAGAAGAAGGCTTATGTTAGGATGAGACATGAAGGCTCAGTTAGGGCACTTGAGAGTTACAAGTTAGCCAGGAAGGACCTAAAGGGAGAGTTAAGAAGAGCGAGGAGAGGACACGAAAAGTCGTTGGCGGATAGGATCAAGGAAAACCCTAAGGCTTTCTATAGGTATATCAGGAACAAAAGAATGACTCGAGTAAGATTAGGGCCAATCAAGGATAGTAGTGGAAAGTTGTGTGTGGAATCAGAGGAGATAGGGGAAGCATTAAATGGATATTTTTCGTCAGTGTTTACACTGGAGAAAGACAATGTTGTCGAGGAGAACACTCAGGTTCAGTCGACCAGGCTAGATGGAATTGAGGTTCAAAAGGAGGAGGTGTTAGCAATTTTAGAAAATGTCAAAATAGATAAGTCCCCTGGGCCAGATGGGATTTATCCTAGGATTCTCTGGGAAGCCAGGGAGGAGATTGCAGAGCCTTTGTCCTTGATATTTATGTCGTCTTTGTCGACAGGAATAGTGCCGGAAGACTGGAGGATAGCAAATGTTGTCCCCTTGTTCAAGAAGGGGAGTAGAGACAACCCTGGTAATTATAGACCTGTGAGCCTTACTTCGGTTGTGGGTAAAATGTTGGAAAAGGTTATAAGAGATAGGGTTTATAATCATCTTGAAAAGAACAAGTTGATTAGCGATACTCAACACGGTTTTGTGAAGGGTAGGTCATGTCTCACAAACCTTATTGAGTTTTTTGAGAAGGTGACCAAACAGGTGGATCAGGGTAAAGCTGTTGATGTGGTGTATATGGATTTCAGTAAGGCGTTTGATAAGGTTCCCCACGGTAGGCTATTGCAGAAAATAAGGAAGTATGGAATTGAAGGTGATTTAGCGGTTTGGACCAGTAATTGGCTAGCTGAAAGAAGACAGAGGGTGGTGGTTGATGGCAAATGTTCATCCTGGAGTTCAGTTACTTGTGGTGTACCGCAAGGATTTGTTTTGGGGCCACTGCTGTTTGTCATTTTTATAAATGACCTGGAAGAGGGTGTAGAAGGATGGGTTAGTAAATTTGCAGATGCCACGAAGGTCGGTGGAGTTGTGGATAGTGCTGAAGGATGTTATAGGATACAGAGGGACATAGATAAGCTGCAGAGCTGGGCTGAGAGTTGGCAGATGGAGTTTAATGCGGCAAAGTGTGAGGTGGTTCACTTTGGAAGGAATAACAGGAATGCAGAGTACTGGGCTAATGGCAAGATTCTTGGTAGTGTAGATGAACAGAGAGATCTCGGCATCCAGGTACATAAATCCTTGAAAGTTGCCACCCAGGTTAATAGGGCTGTTAAGAAGGCATATGGTGTGCTAGCCTTTATTAGCAGGGGGATTGAGTTTCGGAACCACAGGGTCATGCTGCAGCTGTACATAACTCTGGTGCGGCCACACCTGGAGTACTGCGTGCAGTTCTGGTCACCACATTATAGGAAGGATGTGGAAGCTTTGGAAAGGGCTCAGAGGAGATTTACTAGGATGTTGCCTGGTATGGAGGGAAGGTCTTACGAGGAAAGGCTCAGGGAATTGAGGTTGTTTTCGTTAGAGAGGAGAAGGCTGAGAGGTGACTTAATAGAGACATATAAGATAGTCAGAGGGTGAGATAGGGTGGACAGTGAGAGTCTTTTTCCTCGGATGGTGATGACCAACACGAGGGGACATAGCTTTAAATTGAGTGGTGAGAGATATAGGACAGATGTCAGAGGCAGTTTCTTTACTCAGAGAGTAGTAGGGGTGTGGAACGCCCTGCCTGCAACAGTAGTAGACTCGCCAACTTTAAGGGCATTTAAGTGGTCACTGGATAGACATATGGATGAAAATGGAATAGTGTAGGTCAGATAGGCTTCAGATGGTTTCACAGGTCGGCGCAACATCGAGGGCCGAAGGGCCCGTACTGCGCTGTAGTGTTCTATGTTCTATGTTCTATGTTCTAACACATTTTGTACTTTACTTTCTACCATCTAAAACGTCAGAGACCGGTAGGTGTTTAAAATTTCTATTGTACACGATGCACTTGCGCATTGATAAGATTTGAGTATGACTTAGAACATAGAACATAGAACAGTACAGCACAGAACAGGCCCTTCGGCCCTCGATGTTGTGCCGAGCCATGATCACCCTACTCAAACCCACGCTATACCCGTAACCCAACAACCCCCCCATTAACCTTACTTTTTTAGGACACTACGGGTAATTTAACATGGCCAATCCACCTAACCCGCACATCTTTGGACTGTGGGAGGAAACCGGAGCACCCGGAGGAAACCCACGCACACAGGGGGAGGACGTGCAGACTCCACACAGACAGTGACCCAGCCGGGAATCGAACCTGGGACCCTGGAGCTGTGAAGCATTTAAGCTAACCACCATGCTACCCTGCTGCCCCGAAATTGACTTGAAGTCAATTTTGTGCACTCCCCTTTGTTCTGAGTAAATAGTTGTCAATTATATTTCCATGGTCAATACTTGCCTTTCCACTGCCTTATTAAGATTTTCAAAAGGACCAAACGTGACACGAGAGATTGTTGAAGAAACATTATAAACTGAGTCGCAAAGTCAGATATTAGGGCTGGTGATCAATATTATGATCCATGAGTTTTAGGAGATTCTTACGTGTGCAAATAATGTTAGACTCCAGCTTGAGTTGCAGCAGATGCGGGCATAGTTCAGGGCCGTAAAAACTGAATGTTCAGTGAAACGTTTTGCACTCACGTCAATCGGTGCGTGCCAAATTTCCAGAATTGAAGGAGTGAAGAGTACTTGGCGAATTGCAAACATGTGGGCATTCCATTATGAAATGAATGAAATTAAATGAAAATCGCTTGTTGTCACATGTAGGCTTCAATCAAGTTGCAGTGAAAAGCCCCTAGTAGCCACATTCCGGCGTTTGTTCAGGGACGCTGGTGAGATGTCTTGGTCTGCTATAAAAGCCAGCTACTTAGCCCTTTGCTAAACGAGCCTTTGCCTTAGATATTAGATCTTCAATGACCTAAGACATCGGAACTTCCTGTTAAATCTTTCCTGTACCCACTGGAAAGCCTCCCCATCCTTCTGGTAGTGTAGCGAATAGATTCGGAGACTATATTCCAAGTGCATCTTAAAAACTGTTCAAAAAACTGCAACATATATCCCAATTTTGAAACTCAATGCCACGGTCATTGAAGGCAAGTCTGCCGTAAACCTTCTTGACAACGTTTGCACCTGAATTTCCAGTTTCAATGACCTGTGTAATAATAACAATAACAATACCTGTACACCTAGAACGTTCTGCCTGTCAGTACACTTCGGGGTTATGCAAATTACTGCAGATTTACTATCTCTAATTTACCTTCCAAAATGCATTTCATCGCATTTGTCTGGAATAAACTCCATCTGCTATTGCTCAGCTCAGGTATCCAACCGATCTGTATACTGATGTATCCTCTGATGGTCCTCATCGGTATCCACAATTTCATCAACCATAGTGTTGTCCACGAATTTTTTAATCACACAACTTAAATGTTCCTCCACATGGTCTATATATATTACAAATATCAACGGTCCCAGCACTGAACTCTGAGGAACTCCAGTAGTCACAGACCTCCATTCAGCAATGTACCGTCCACTGCTACCCTCTATCTTCGATGACAGAGCCATTTAATATTGATCTTGCTAGCTCATGTCTTATGTAGTGCAACTTCATCTTCAGAACTAATCTGGCATGAGGGACATTGCCAAAGGCCTCACTGAAATCCATGTAGTCACTATCAAATGCCCTAACCTCACCAATTATCTTCATCACTTCCTCGAAAAAGTCGATCAAGTTATTGTGTCACGATCTTCCCTTCACAAAACCATGTTACCTCGCTCTAGCACGTCCATTTTTTCCACGTGGGATTAATTTCTATCTCGAAGAATAATCTGCAATACTTTCCTTACCACTGACGTCAGGGACGCCGACCTGTAATTACATGCATTATCCTTGCTACCCTTCTGAGACAAAGGAACAATGTTGGCCATTCTCTGATCCTCTCGGATCTCCTCTGCAGCCATTGACGACAAAAATGTTTCTCTGAAGGCCAGAACAAGGTCCTCCCGTGCCTCTCTCAGCTTTCTGGGATATATCCCATCATGCTTTGTGGACTGGTCTACCTTAATGAATCTGAAGATCGCCAATACCTCCTCATTGTTAATCTCAAAGTGACTCAACTATCTACACTTCGTTTCCCAGACTCATCTCCAGCGTGCCATTCTCTTTGATCAATACTGACGCAAGGAACTCATTTAATTCTTCGCCCATTCCCTCTGGTTGCACGCATATATTTCGTCCCCTGTCGTTGAGTGAGCCAACCTGTTCCCTGGCTAGCCTCTTACGGTTTACATGTGTGTAAAATGTCTTTGAATTGTAATTAATCTTGATGACCAATTCCTTTCCGTGACCCCTTTTAGCCTTCCTCACTCTTTGCTTAAGTTTATTTCTACTTTCCTGGTACTCAACTCTTGCTTCATCTGTTGCCAGCCTGCTAACATTGACAAATGCTTCCGTTTCTTATTTTTGATTAGCCTCACAATGCCTCTAGTCATTAAATGTTCCCGAAACTTGCAATACTGAACCTTCTTCCTCACCGGAATGTGGCGGTCCTGAACTCCTATCAACTTACACATGAAAGCCTCCCATCTGCAAGGTGTTGATTTGCCCACAAACATCCTCCCCCAATTCTACATTCTTCAGTGCCTGTCCAATATTTTGTAATGAGCCTCCTCCCAATTTAGCACCTTCACCTGAGGACTGCACTTATCTTTGTCAATCAGTCCATTTAGGATGACTGAATTGTTGCCCCTGTTCCCGAAATGCTACCAAATTGAAACGTCGGCACTCTCGTCGGCCTCATTCTAGAATACCAATTTCATTTCGGCCCATTCCCGAGCTGAACTCTCTACATACAGTTTTAATAAGCCTTTGTGGATGTTACTTACATGCTCTGCCACAACCTGATCTGCAACAAACACAGTTCTAGCACAAAGTGAATCCTAGTTAATATGGAGAATGTTAAAATCACCCATGACAAAAACCATTTCACTGAGAAGCCTTGCCTAAATCTGCCGACATATTTGTCCACCCGGCTCCCGCTCGCTGTTGGGAGGGCCCCAGTAAACCCCAGCATTGTGACTGCACCTTTATACCTAACTGAACTCTACCCATGTTGCCTCGCAGTATACGCCCTCTGAGGAGTCCTCACGCAGTTCAACTGTGACATTTTTGTTTTTTATTTATTTTAAAATATAAATTGAGAGTACGCAATTCATTTTTTTTCCAATTAAGGGGCAATTTCGCGTGGCCCATCCACCTAGACTGCACGTCTTCGAAACAAATGGGAGAAATTTTGCAACGTGCATTAGCTTTTCATTCATATTATATGTGGGAAATGCATTAAAATAAAGAGAGTTGAGTGCTCAGCCCCGAGATCGGAATCGGCGATTAATTCAGGTCATGAATTATTCAATTTCCGATGTTCAGTATATACAATCCGCTTCTATGGATGCGGGAATGGACAAAATAAGGAAGCAGTTGCTTGGAGAATGGTATTAGTCCTAAATGTAACGGTGCAAACCTTGCCCATCACTAAATAATTTCTCGTTGCAAGGAAGATGATGATCTAATCGCAATTACTCGACTGTTAAAATGTAATAGAGTACACTACAGCGCTTAATGCAGCATTGGTCATGGTGCACTGTGAAAATTGATCTAAAATAACAAATTACGCCGTTTTCATTAAACTGACGAAATACATATTCCATTAAGAAGTAAATATATGAAAGATGTTCCACTATGGCGAAATGGGAGCTAAGGGTGGTATCCAGCTGTAAGAATGGAGTGCAACGTTTTGAACAATAATGAAATGGAAGCAGATTGGGGAAGTTTTGGAAACTACCAAAAGTTTCAAGACTCATAAAGTAATTTGTACTGGCACGGGACCAATTTACAATCAATAAGAATAGAGTATACAAGTTTTAAAAGCTTTATACAAATAATGAAGTTGCTGAAAAAAAATGGTTCCTTACTGTTGAGATAGGTAAGCCAACGATGTGAATCTTGGAAACTGCAGTGTCTTCGTCTAATTGTTTGTTATTTTTCTGCAATCACAGTGGAATGTAGAAAAATCGATTACAAATTTATTTGGAAATTAAGAGAGTGAAAACAGAAGCTGGCAATTCTATTCTATTTGTACTCCTTAGTTTTTGTTCTGTTGTTGCAGATATAATGGGCACATTGCATGCACGCTTCCAAGTGTTCCTATGCGCTGAAAAGGATCATATGTTCAGGAAATGTATTTAAAAATCTAACATAGTTATCGAACCAGCATCTTTTTAAAAAGGCGGGACATAAAAATGTGGGAACGATATGGCAGTTAGACTTTCGTCTATCTAAGTGTAGAATGCTTCACTGATGGGAAATCAGAATGCTGAGATAACTAGACAGTTACAGCATGGTGTTGTTCAATCGAAATTATGTTTTAAATTGATCAGAATTATTTTACAATGTAACCGACAGGATGCAGAACGTTGATTGGGCTACCCGTAACATGCTAGAATATACCACATAAAATAGCTTAACTGAGAATGTATGAATTCATCTTGTCTGCAGTGATATGTTATCTTATCTCATGCACAACCTCACTAACAGCAAACATGTTTCAGGGGAAAAAAAAGATTATTTCCGTCTGTAAGCAAAGGAAAAGGACGATATGCATGAAAGAAGGAAATGAAATTAGGAGAACAGTACAGATGTACTGCAAAATAAGTAACGTTTAAGCACAACCCATGCTGATGCCTCAGAAGTGGAAAACGCTTGTTCGTCTGCCATATTCGAGACAATTGATACTCCGATTGATACTCCAAAATTGACAACAGCGCATTTGCTTGTGGGGAACCTCAGACATTGATTTCATAATGGCAATGTTATCCACGTCTCGTTCCTTTTCTCTACATTGCAAAAAGTAAGATGACAATTTTTTGACAGAAAACGTGTCAGAAAATGCATGCATATGAATTTACGGTACCGTATCAAATTTGGTTGAAACGCACTGTGCTATCGGACTGTGCAGATCTTTGTCAGTTCATAGATGCATTCTTGTTATGTGCCTCAAGATACTTGTTAGTATCAGCATAAAAATGTTTTTCGAATAGATAAAAAAATACGAAACATTCTCCTTCGTCAACGAACACCGTGCAACTAATCTTATCAGTCCTGGAAATTGCTTGCATCGTTAATCGTTCTTTTGCTGTCATCTGTCGTGTAAATTATTCACACCAAAGTCCCGATCCTCATTTCGGCATGTCACCCATATTTCCTCTGTGTGCAACTTTGTAATTCCTGATTTCGAAGCAATAGGGATGTTATCAGCGCACCTAAGTAACAAAACAGTAATGCCCACTGGGACACGATCCGACGTTTGAACAGAATATATAATATTTTATTCTTCCACCCACAGACCTGACTAAAGAACAACGCGGTAATCATGAAGTTACACTCGTTTTGTTTTCCATGTGGAAATTGATGATAGTTTAAAAATAGAAACGATGGAAGCAATTGTATCCACTAACATCTGTACAACTAACAGCGAACGTCATAGACGCGATTTGAAGTATCAGCCTAAATATGCTCTTTAGTAACAATGAGTGTGATTGCGTCACTATTAGTCATAAATGAGTACACGTCATGAAGTGACCATCGAATGTAGCCGAGCGAAATACCGGCATAAACGTTGATTAACAAAGTATAGGTACTACCGTGCTTCATTTGGTCACAACGTTGGGGAACGGAGAGATACGTCCGCAGAGAAAATGTGTTTTATGTGTGCTTGTATGTCTGCAGCCCTATCTGTGCGTGCTTTCGCGCGTGTGTACGTGTACGAGAGATAGGGAGAGAGGTAAATTGAAATTCTAGTTCAGCAATATTAGCCTTGCAGATTCTTTCATCTCAGCTGACTAGAGATTTGCTGCTTGGTGTCATTTGACGTATTGCTTTCGCAAGACATTGAGAAATATGTTGAAATAATTATGTGTTGCCGCTCAGATCATCAGTCTACCAATTCTGGTAAGAACGATAAGCCAATGTGTGCATGTGAACTGCCTCAAAACCAGTAGTGTGAATAGTGCAAACGTTTCCGTCACATGTTTTAGGTGATCTCCCAAGAGTTCAAATAGATATTGAGAAGTTCGGTTGTAAGGGAAGGTATTGCGCCTTCCTTCGAAGTCAATACTCAATACAAAATGTCATTGTCAATCGATAGCATCATCACTGTTATCGAAGGCAATTTTGGAGTTAGGTTGACTTCGACATTGATACATCAGAAGAGAAGTCTGTAAAAATTAATATGACTTCAAGAAAAGAGAACATGCGACAACAAGTTCTCCAGAACCACATGCAGCTCGTAGACGGAAACATGCGTACAGTAGTTGGGTGCACAACAGAGAATATCGAGCATCGATGAGCAGAGTCGTTAACCAGCGGAGAGATCCAAAGTAACCTACTACCGATAGGCATACTTGCATTATAGATAGCCACGTGAAAATAAAATAGAAATATGCATGTAACGACAAAGAGAAAAATACAATCGACAGGAAGAGAAGCTGGCGATCATGAACATAAAGGAATATAGAGGTGCAATAATGCTGACAGCGACAGGGAAAGACGAGGATGCAATGCATAGATATACGTTGAGAGACAAAAGTTGCAAGAGAGAATATGAAGTTTTAGGTTGACTAGTATTCATTGTGAAACTAGCGAGCGGTAGATTGATCGACGACCTCGTCAACGGTACTTTCGGTTAATTTTAAGCATGGTGGAACCGCCCTATCCAAAGCTAGCACTGCAGCGAACTTCAGACTATCTGCGTCTGCCAGATGATTTAATTCCAGTGATTTCAACTCATTACTTCACAAGAAATGTTCTTGGATGGGGGAGATGGACTGTTAGAGGGCGCTACTGCACAACATTGAGAACAGTTATCAGCTTCTGTAAACTTGGCATGTGAAGACGACGACACATTATTGGCATAATTTGAGAGACTAAGCCATGTTCCACTCCACGATGAATCGGTACGAATAGAGTCATGTCATTGACTTTACAGCGCAGAAGGAGATCATGCAACCCGGCGCGTTGCACCGTCCCTTGGAAGGAGCACCCGACTGAAGTCCACACCACCACTCTCTCACCGTAACCCAGTCAGCCCACTGTTTTGGACAAAACAGCAATTTACCATGGCCAATCATCTGACATAAATTTTTGGATTGTGGGAGGAAACTGGAGCACTCGGAGTAAACACCCGCAGACACGGATTGAACGTGCATCCACACAGACAGTTGCCAATCGGGATTTCATCCGGCGAACCTGGAACGGTGACCATGGAATACATGGATACAACAAAGTTCTAAATCGGTCAATTGCAGAGTGTCTCACGCCAGCAACGAAAAACGAATATCTGTAGAGTTGCTGCAGAGGAAGAATAACATTGTAAACCGAAAAGAGCCTAATTTACAACACAGAAACAAGATCAATGATAACGGGAACATTTATTATTCATTGCACATTTCCAAAAGCATGCCACAAGATCACAAACAAATTTGATCCTCAATAATTCATAAAATTAAATAGACCCGATATCCAAAAACGGTTTCGTACAGTTCGGTACGATAGAACATTATAAGGAAAGAAATTGAGACAGTGAGCACACTATCGTTAGAGGGGTACACAAAAGCTCACAAGCCGCTCAGTTGGATCGAAAACATTTAGATTCATGAGATGACAAATTGGAGGCACAGCGATATTTGAGATGTTATATGGCTCAAACAATTGCACAGAAAGTGCAGAAGCTGAATTCGTGATACTGCAAACAATGGAGTGAACGCTACATTTAGCCAAGATCATCTTGGTATTTATCTCGCTGCTTTAGATTATACAAAGAGCTTCGGTGGCGGAATGACATCAACCACATGGAAGAAATAAACAGAAATGGAGTCCACAAGTGGTTGTGTCAAAAAAAGTCAGACTGAGAAGTATCAAACTGACTGAAAGTGTGAAAAGCCGAAGATGTGAAAAATATTATCGTCAGGAACCGTAGAAAAGTAGGAACTGCACACTCATGTGGATGACATGACATTTATTCACCGACAGATATAATTTAAAAACTCACGATATATTGTTTCAATCTGCAACAGTACATAGTGGGAAGATTGGATTGCGTGTCATTGCCCAATGCACGTTGGTTCACTCACACGTAAATCACCTTAACTCTTATTATTCATTTGGTCTGTTCTACATATCATGTATGTTTGTCAAATATTCTGTCAATCGATTTCCATGGGTGTTTCGCATGTCTCCACAAAAGTTAACGAAATGTTACGGCGTAGACTTGAAATATTCTTAGTTTTTACGCTATTTTCGTGGAGTATTCGCGGGAAATTATGTTTGTAACTTTGGCAAAATAAAATGGAAACATGCTTGCAATGCAAGACCAGTGATTCACTGGCAAACTGGCAACGACTTTTATGCAACGATGCTGAAAGAAAAATGACGTTGCTCAATTATGAGGACGTGTTCGGTCAGAAGTTTGTTTTAGTGTAAGTAAAGCCTGCAGCTTTATAGATATTGGTATTCTGGCCACCATTCGAATGAAAGATCTCACGCATTGACCGAAATAAAAATAGATCATCCGTCTATGAGAGTCAAAATAATGTTCAACGAACTTGGAGAAGGAAGTAGCTTGGAAAATGCATGTTATTGGGCAGTATCAACGTGTTAAGAACTTTTAGATCTTTGGAGCAATACTTCCAGTGGCGGCATGAAGGGGGGAAGTCGTACGTTGTCAGGCTCCTCCTCGAGGCTCGTTTTTGTGGAGTTGAATGCCCATCCCAGGGGCAATGTTTTGATGAATGTGTGTCGTGAGCATCGGAAAGGTGGATAATTTCGAAGAATCGGAAGAACTCCTCCTTGAAAATGGGAGGGAGTGAGGGTTCATCGTCTCGTGAAACGCCAGTGCCAGATGCTGGATATCTGGGTTGGGCAACATTGCTTACAGTAGAAAGGATGACGCAGGTGACGGCTTTGGAATTGGAGAAACAGTTCACGTAAGAGGTGTTCAGGGAGGAGATGAAGGTGACGATGAACGTGTTGGTGGAGCAGATAATTGTCCCGGTGAAGGCTGCTACTTTGAAGGCATCGGCCGAGTTGCGACAGTAGGGTGAGAAAATTAAATGAGGAATGGAGGAGGAAAAGTCGCACGACAGCGATCACATGAATATGGGAAGAGCTGCCGAGCGTGTTCGAGGCCAAATAATGGCTGCGATAAAAGGTGGAGGAGTTGGGAAATCGTTCAGGTGGGGAACGTTGAGGTTTGCAGGCCTGCCCGAGTAGGGAGAAGGCCAAAGGCCGACGCGATATGTCGCCAAGATGTTCCCGGCGTTGGTGAGGGAAGGAAACGATTCCTCTCGGTATGAACGAGACCTTGCTCATAAGGCGTTGTGGCCTATACCAAAGGCGAATATACCGCCAAGAGCAGTGTGTATTTGCTTCCACAGGTACCACATGAGAAAGTAGGTCCTGAGTTGGATGAAGCAGAAGCAGAAGGTGAAGTGGCTGGTGCTGGTGCACGCATTTTCCAGAACTTAGTGGTGGAAATGACGACGAGGCGAGCGGCTATCGGCCGAGTAAAGATGACAATGTATAACAGTTGTGTATCCAGCGAAGTTGAGGATGACCTACCACTCCAGTGACTTTTTCTTTGAGACAATGGAGGCAGCGCAGACTTTTGTGGCGGAGGAGGCCTTCGGGCAGAAGTGTGGAATGCAACTGAAGGTTGGCGTTAGACTGATTTACGGGAGGTGGAAGAATGTATATAGATAGTTCTGATTTATATTGTTACTTCATGCTCTTGTATTTTTTAAGATTTGTCGTTGATTTTTGTATCTACTGATTTTGTGAGATTTGCTTGTCGCACAGGACATGATAGGTTGAGGGGGTATGTTCTTTCAGGTCGCTTTGCTGGTTCCGTCATCTAAAATAGCTATCTGCAAAGGATTATGGGAATTGTGGTCAACTTGGCGACAGACAAGCACACAGCCTCTGTGTGTTGTGCAAAGAAGCCAGACCTGACAGAAACTTGCACCTATTAAAGGCCAATCAACATTTTGCCCAGGACAATAGAATTCGAATTAAGGAACGGCAAGAGTAGCAGACTAACTAGCGCCACTTCACTTAATTTGGAAAGACCTACGTGTCTGGGACAATGACAGCTAGGACCCGCCCAGTCATCGAGGTATCCGCCCCCTAATTGGCCACAATCAATGAGGGTGATCAAAATACTATGGATCCATTAGATGTTGAGTTACGACCAACCCAAAGGGCGGGAAAAGCAAAGGAATAAGAATAACTGCAAACTGAGAGACCAGCCTCTCTTGGACCGGCGTGTGCGCGACCAATTGCAGCATATCAAAGAGCAAAGTTCAATGACCCGCAATTGTTACGTGAAATACTCTTCTGGAGTGCCTGTGTAACTGCGATGGAAGAATGGTCTGATATTGCATTGTAGGGATTCTACGGTGTCTCTGGATAACCTCGTTTAAGGACTCCGCGGACTTGTAAGAAATAAATTCCAGCCCCATTTGACTGGCTGTCACGACACATGTGAAATTAGAATCCAGTTAAAATATCCGAGTTTCTTGTTTGCGACAAACAAACTGCAGTGACCTGGTGTGCAACTTTTAACACAGAAGTAAAATGTTATCCTGGACATTATCATAACTAAAACTACAGAAGGTATCCCGTTCTCAACCTCCCTTCCAATCTAGTTCACACTCTCGACATATATTCTGACAACAGGCGCAGAACAGATGGCGTGGGCGAAAGGGAAAAAAGAACATCGCTAAGTATAACAGGTCAAGGATCTTTGAAACATTGGAATGACTTCCAGTCAATGTCTCTCTCAAGTTATGGCATTGTTTCTGATACTTCTCTCATCTACGCTTGAGATGGTTTTCACGGACAAGGTTGCCTGTCTCATCAAACACAACATTATTTCAGGTTCGTAGCAAATGATATACCTGCCACTGGCTATTTTCAGATCAACAGTGCAGTTATCTCTCTTTAGCGATCAGCAGAGAGACAATAGTCGTTCCTTTCGCTTTCCAAGTTCCAAGCACCTGTTATGTTCTGTCCGATAGCGTCACGCAGGAACAAATCTATGGCTGTATTCGGACAGAATACTATCAGTCGTCAACCTACTGTTTCCCAGTTGACCAATTGAACGTTCCACTGCTTGTTCCCAATATCCACTCAGTGCCGACGATTTTGGATTATCCTATTGAAAAATAGATAAAGAGGGAACACAGTGTCCTAAGAAGCAGACAGTTTTCAACGTTCAATCTTGTGCTTAAAGGCACAGACAATTATGGTTGCACGGTCCAAAATAATGGAGAAAAATAAATGCGAACAATGGAAATAAACAGTAAATGTAGTGACACAGGAAAGTCAGAAGTAGATATAAAGAGGTCGATTGCAATAGATGTGCAGATGCCGGTGTTGGATTTGAGTGGACACGTAAGCAGTCTTACAACACCAGGTTCACGTACAACAGGTTTGTCTCGAATCACTAGCTTCAGGAGAGCAACTGCTTCCGCCGGTGAAGTTTTTGTTGCTTGTTATCTTATCATGTGTGCATATTTGATGAAATAGTAGAAAATGAGGCGAATAAAAAGGTTTAAAAAGAAAGATCTTTGCAGCCATGATTTTAACATATTTGATGTGAATGGTCTAAATGCATGAAAAACGGGGGGCGGGGGAGAGAGTCATCAATAATCAATCACCATACGTGTTAAAGTAATTCGTTGGGCTGACAGTAGCGACCAAATGTAGTGTCGTGGCGAGTTTATTGTGAGATCATCTAATGATATTGGAAAGGAGTTGCCTCTGAAAGCTCGTGATTCTAAACAAACCAATTGTAATAGAGATAGAATTTGGCATAAACTGTATTTTAAAATAACCTTCCAAACTACATGAATGTTCAAAGAAGGAAGATGTTTCCAGTGTCCAGATCAATTCTGTCATGACGTTTATTGCTCCTCGCTATCTTCTTCTGAAACGCTAAATCTAGTGAGCATGTCTTGAGAAAGGCACGCGGTGCTAGAGTCTAGACGTTAGACCTGCCACTTTATGACGATATGGATAATAAATACCAATACCAAAACACGCCCCACAACTGACGTCTTTGATGTCTTTGATAAGCATTAGAATACCTCAGACCGATGAAACTTTTACCGACATATATTTTACCAAATGATACTATATATAAAAGCATTTATTCGACCTCCTAAAGCTTTACCAATCCAGTTGCAGCTCTTATTTGTTATTTGCGGTTCGGTGACGTGCGCACAGAATACAGCTTTCAATTGAAGACAGTCTTTTGCTACCAATTTTGAGGCAGAATCCGATACAGGAAGTACCAGTTTTGGATCGAGGAGATGGTCTATTTTTGTTCTCAGGGTAAACTCATCAAGATAAACAAAGCATTTGACATGATATACGGAGAGTCATGAATCCCTCAGTAAAAAAGATCGTATCTATATGGAGATTTCAAAGTTTCGAATTGATCAGGGAAACAAGTATCCAAAAGCAGAGGGTTCGTAAACAGGCAATTCAAATAAGATTAGGAAAATATGTGAAAGTGTGGTGAACATTATTATTAAATCGTATCAGGTAATTTTGATTCTGCAAATCAGGCTATAGTATATCAACGACTATGAAGTAGTATTTTTGCAGAAGAAATATAACAAATATCATGACAGTTTTTTTTAAATATTCGACTGCAGTGATGATTGGGCACCCAGGGCAGGATGATGGCACAGTTATAGTGTAAAGCTATGGCAAGTAAAAAAATTGGACTGTTATATGTAGAAAAAGCACACCAGGCGTACACCACTGAGTCAATTATTTAGCCTGCCCGTCCGTTAACTTGCCCAAAGTTTATTCGATCAGTGACACGAACGGCAAAGGTGGAAGTCCTGGATGAAAATGGGCCAAACCAGCTTCCAAATTAAAGAGGCACAACCGAGAACTGCTCCTGTGCTCATATACTTTTCCTGAGAGTAACTACTTTTTAATTGATGAGAGAGACGTTCAGCCAATTTATTGCAGTTATGACAATGAATTTAAAGTAGGTACCCGATCAAATGAAAGAAAGAGCAATATCTGCCCAGGTAAACATCGTGTCTCTGTAAAGATTGATATAAAAAACAAGGTTATGCATGAACCATGAACATTCCGAGATGTTCTATGTGTGTGTATATATATGTGTGTGTGTGTCTATGTCTATGTATTCATATACATATATGTGAATGTGTGTGTACATATATGTTCATCTAGATGTACACATAGATATAGATATAAACATATTAGCCAGACAGACGTGAACCGATACCTGTACTATTAGCAGGCTAGCACAGGTACAGTAGCAGGTTGAGAAAATTAAAGGAGTGGAAGAGGCTGGGTCGCAGGAAAGCGATTTGAAGGATACGGGTGGAGCTGCAGAGCGTGGTCGAGGCCAAGAATATCTGAGAGAAAATTTGGAAGACTTTTAATATCGTTCGTGTTGGCAAACTTTGAGGATTGTCGGCCGTCTATCGTGCACGGACTTGAATGATGGTCACCGACCAGGTGGAAATTTATCGACTGGAATAATTTTGTGTTTGTGTAAAAGGGGCCGTTATCTGGCAGTGCCCAGCTAGGGGACATGTATCCTGTCGACCAACCTGGACGGGGACCATCCCTGGTGACTGTGGCGATAGCTAGTGCCCGGTTGGTGAACATCAAGGTCGATATGTTAATCCCCCTGGGCGTATAAGGACTTCCTGATGGCTTGGATGCAGCTGTGCAACGAGGTCAGTGACATCCCGTACTGGTCCCGACTCAGCGCATGGAAATACCTCGTGGCATAGATGTTCATGCGACGGTAATATTGACCGCCACGGGGATCGTGTTTTTTCCCTCATGCGCTCGGGGAGCCAGGTGTGCCATTGTCTGGAAAATATGTGGCATTGTCTCTCTGCTCAGATGGCATGCCATGTCCGGTAAATCGTCAAATGACAGGTGGTTTTGGGAGAAATGAGGGGGGACCTTTCCGGCCATTGTCACTGTGCACAACCAGGGAACAAGTTGGGTGGTCAATGGGTGCGCAGAAAAATGAACACTCCATAAACTCGCTCTGTCCTCCTCCCTCCCCCAGCACTGGTAGGGCGCCCACCCCAGGCAGCACGGACAGTCTCCAGCCCCGCAGCACGCAATTGTTCCTCTCCTGCCCTGCATCCTCCTTCTCTCCCTCTCGAGCCAGCGCGCCTGTTTCAAGCTTGTTAAAAGCATTAATTTAACGCTCAGAGCCTATCGGAGGATGGAATTCCGGATGCCATGGAGAATACAAGGCCAGGCAAGCTAACGATATGTAAACCGTGTCTAGTGTACGTGCGCAGTGAAATGCATTGCCGCCATTTCCAGTGTGAAGAAGAATCGCGATTTGGCGTCAAATCTGTGCTTGCCGCGATTTTGGCGTTGGAATCTCAATGGGCGAGATTCTCTGACCGCGTTCGGCTACGGGGGGGGGAGGGGGGGCACAAAGACTCCAAAATGGGCGACGGCGATGCTTTCAAGATACTCCGCCCCATGAAATGTGGCATACAATAGGAGTACGCCGCACACCGTAAGCCGCGGCCTCCAAACGTTGGCTGACGCCCACCCCGCGATGCTCCACACCCGACCGGCTGAGTTTCCGACAGTGTACGACACATGTGGTCTCACCCATCAGGAACTCAGCTTGGCGGCTGTGGGTTCCGCCACCGTCGGGGGAAGTGCCGGTACGTTGGATGGTGGGGGCAGTATTTGGGATAGCGGGAGCTGTGATTGGCGGTTGGAGGTGCACGTTCAGGCGGAAGGGGGTGACTATTTTGCAGGCCGTGTCCGCGGGATGTTTCCGCCATGACGTACGGCGCGGCCGATCCAGGCCACTGCCGTGTGCATGCGCAGCCAAGGATCACACAACATTCCAATCCATGTCGGCAGCTAGAGCTGAGCGCTCTACGCTGCTTGGCTGCTCCCTCCACCCTTCCCCTGAACAGGGATGGGTGGCTGTTTTGCGACAGTTTTCACAGCTTAAGCACCACAGTTCCCACGCTACCGTGAGGACTTAGTCTCCAGAACGGAGAATCCAACCCCAAACTATAGGCCGAACGTAGTACGTGGGGACACCGAAAAACGAGGTATGCATGGATCCTTCAGGAAAATTGTTGCAACATAATTGTTAATGATGCACAGCAATTGAAAGCAACCGTTGGTCAACAAATGGTTTGAGAAATTAATCTGCAACGTGGTGTCGATGGATGTTGTTCAACAATGGTTTCTGCTACAAGAATATATATGTTGTTGAGTAGAAACACACTGATACCATGTCGCACCATTGAAAATATTCCGACATTCTGTTGCGAAATATTACTTTTAGAGATTAATGAAATAATCGTCTCTCATTCTTAGCAATTTGTAACTGCAGAACTGACAACCTGCCAGAAAGATTTGCAAAAATCAAGTAAGATAATTTGTAATCCCTGATTGTAGTGTTTATACATTCCTGATATTCCACATGGAGCTGAGAAAGAAAAATTGAATGTGTTTTTGGATATATTTCTCCTCGTTGTTCATATTTGTTTCTGCTGAACGCAGTGTGAAAATGTAAAGCAGTGAGATAACTAAAATAGTACCTTCAGAAAATAATGTAACGGTAATGAAATAAAAGCAGAGATGAAGACGGAGAAGAGAAGGAATTTGAAGAAGATTTGAAGTAGCAGTGAAATGTATAATCCACGGTAATATTCCGCTGATGGAGAAAGTGAAGACATGAGTTAAAAATAGCACAACGTTTAGAAATAAAATAACAACGTTTACAAATAAAATAACTCCACATTGACCGGAAATGTTTCAGACTTTCAATAATTATCACACTGAAAATGAAGTGAATGCCCGAAGTCGGACAACTGATTTCCAATATATAAACGGTTTGTAAAATCTAAATGTTCAATGTACCTTCAGTACTTATTTCAAATTAATGCTTTGCTTCATGAAATTTATCAACGAGCCAATGGTTTTACATAAAACATGCCAAGTTTTCAGCAATGTTACTTGTTAATGAATTTCATATGCATGTAAATAATGTATAATAAATGATAAACGAAACCGTAAAAAAATAATCCTTCTGTTCTTTGTTATAAATTGTGGTGTTATTTCTTTCGTTCAATATAATGTCATGTATTTTGCTATTTTACCATCCAAAACGACAGAGGCTGGTACGTGTTTACAATTTTCATTATCCACGATTTAGTTGCGCGCTGAAAAGACATAAAAATGACTAGAACTGTTTCTTGTAGACTGCTGTTTAGCCTGAGTAAATAGATGGGAATGATATTGCCGTAGTTAATCCTTGCTCTTATGCAGGCCTATTAAAAGTTTCAACAGGACCACACTACGTGACAAGTGAGCTTATTAAGGAAACATTATAAACGGACTCGCAAAATCAGATCTTAGGGCAAGTGATCAAAATAATGACTTTTGATTTAATGAGTTTCTTAGGTTTGCAGATAATATTAGACTCCAGCTGAAGTTGCAGCAGTTAATCGCAGAGACCAGGGCTGCCGAAGCTGAATGTTCAGTGAAATGTATTTCACTGACGTAAATCGGTACGTGCCAAATTTGCAGAATTGGAGGAATGAAGTGTACTTGGCGAGTTGCAATCATATCGACGTCCAATCAGGAGAATTAAGTGATTTAAGTGAGATTTTTGAGTTCGAAATGCAGTCGCATCAATTTAGGAGCCTGACACACCTGCGATCCAGAATAAGATCGCACGCTCAGATGCTTTCCAGTGAATTAATTAAACAGCTGAAATTTCGATGTCGTAACAAGATCGAATATCTGAGGCACGGCTTGAAAACATTTAAGCAGCCTAAATAGCCCGGACATTCAATAATGACATCGTTTATGATCTGCATTCCGCATTTCTTTCTGCACTCACGCACCACTGCCCCGCAGCCGAGTCACCCTTCTGGCACCAACATAAGACGTGCTTAACAAACATTTTATCACTCTCCTGCGTTAATTTAATCTGCAGTAATTTCTCCATTGACTGATTTTACGTTGATTAAAAGATTATTATTTTTCTTCTTTATTTCTTCCTTTTTACATGGAGGTGTAGTTCTCTGAACATTTACAATTCGAGTGTATACATTATCTATGAATACCCTGAACCGCAAGCGCGACTGAAGTTGAAACACTGCAGGTATGTCCATGTTAAAACCCCGTCGGAAAGAATTGGGAGAGGTATCAACACATGTGTAAATGTTTCATTCACATGGTAAGTGAAAATGAAGTGAATTCATTTCTTGGCCCCAGTAAAACACACTGTAAAACTTGCTGGGTGCCACGAGTTCGGACTCAATGGAATAGATGTGTTAATCTCGGAGGGTGGGGGGTATATAGAGATGTATATGTCATATTTTGATTCCAGTATCTGTCTAATATCACCGATATGACATTTGGTGTTCCAACTGCTCAATTGTGTGTCAGGTATGTGTCCAAAGATGTAGACGCATCTGCAGCACGGTTTTCTCCAACTTCTTTCAATTAAACGCACGTAACGTTTTCGACTCCGTGCAGCACGGTTTTCTGACTTTTCCGAGAACCAAGGCTTCCACAATGGGAAAAGGAACCCGAGTGAATTTATCTATTTTTCACAAGTTCCAAGTTTCGGGCAGTTTGCCGTTCTGATGAGGATCGGAGAAATTTCTGATAAAACTTACTTGATCATAGAAACCGTGGGTTGTTGGCCTGGAGTCATGTTTTCTGTGAGATGCCAAACAACAACGGAAACATTGAGAGAAATAATCTGTATAATTGGTCATTCAAAAGGCAAAAGACTCGGACTCGTGTTGATTCTGCGTTGTTAAACAAGATTCTCTTTCTGAAAAATGTTTTCATAAGTATTCCATTGGAAACATGAATTCAGATCATAACTTGTGATCGGCTGCTTTTTCTCTAATCTGGTTGGATAAGATAGTATGTCTGCTGTGCCATCCTTGGCTGAAATGTTCACACGATGCAAGAAGTCGCAGATGACAGCCGGTTGAGAGCTTAGCCTTTGTCATCTCTGGAATTCGTCATAACCTTCTAAGCCAGCATGTGTCAAGCTGCAGCCACTTCTAGCGGTTAATCAAATGCCCATTTTTGTCACTTCACTGTTCTCCAGCTATTGTAAGTACTGCACCTCCAATCACCGTTCTGGTACCGAGCATTCACATTTTCTCGGTTTCCTTCAGCTGAATTCCGTCATAACATCAATCGGTATAGGTCCAACATATTCAAACTTTTTTATTTGATGAGAGTCAAACATCATCCCGTTAAGATTTGAGTTAAATTTCTCGATTCTGGAAATATGCATAGTACTCAATGCAAATATTCCAGTTATTCTGGACCTATTCTCACAAAACCATAGAGATGTATATGTCATATTTTGATTCCAGTATCTGTCTAATATCACCGATATGACATTTGGTGTTCCAACTGCTCAATTGTGTGTCAGGTATGTGTCCAAAGATGTAGACGCATCTGCAGCACGGGTTTCTCCAACTTCTTTCAATTAAACGCACGTAACGTTTTCGACTCCGTGCAGCACGGTTTTCTGCAACTTCTTTCAATTAAATGCACGTAACGTTTTCGACTCTCCCTGCCAATTTGCACACACCCAGCATTCTCTACATGTCATGCCTTTTGCGAATTAATGCCAAAGAACCTTACTAAGGAAAATACTAACATGAATCAGAATTTAGCCTTTCAACCCCTCGACTCTCCTTGGCCATTTTAGAAGATAATGGTAGAACTGATTGTCACATACGTTCGGCATCCGTCCTATCCACAATTTCTCATGACGTCTATCGCAACAATTGTGTCGGCAACAGGTGGCATACAATCACGATGTTACTTTCAGATCAGCCAACGCCTTTTTAAATTGTGCAATAGGCTCCAGGTTCTGGGAGGCTTTCCACTACTTATTTTTTGGATGGTAATTTGTTCTTTTGTTGCAGAATATAAGTAAGTTAAGTGAATGTGTCAAACAATGTTATGTGGCGTAAAGTGTCGTAAATTGATAACGTGTCTACATTTGCAACGAAAACAGAAAATATTACACTATGAACTGTATGGCTTATCTTCAAATAATACTTTCTACCCTTTCTCGTACTCGCCCAGGTTCAGTGAGTTTACTTCAATCTTTCGCATAATCAATGCTGAATCTAAATAACTGATGAACACTCACCCCCGAATGTTAAACCCTTCGAACCGGAAAGAGACCCTTTTATTTCTATCTTCGGTCTGTGTCAGTGAACCAATGGGTTGTGCATGTTGGGATCCGAGCAACAATGTTATAATGATAGAGTTTAAATCTTGAGCAATAATATATCATGTGGCATCGATCAAATTGGTTCTGGAACTGGTAGAGTATCACAAATAATTTCACTATTCTGTGGAATGCACGGGGCGGGCTTCTCCGGTCGACAAAGACGATATGGCGTTTGGCGATCGGCAGGAGAACACCCTTTTCCAACCAAATCGGGTTCGGCGCCATTGTTGCGATGTTCCACTTTGGGAAAAGTGTCGTGCCTGTGTGCAGTATCGAGGGCCTCAGGACAATGCCTCAGGCCCTCCGCCGATGCTCCGGCCCCAACCGGAAGGGCTCTCGTCTGCGTTGCTCTCTTAAGGGGCTGGATTCTACTTTTTATCGACTAATACCCCACGCTTTCGTGAAATCTCTGGCCTTTCAGTCAGGAAAAATGGCGTCAAAAGGCTACAGATAATCCGTTTTGCTGGGGCAAGCAGAGACCTGTCTTCGAGCTCGCAGCTCTATACGGCCCCAAGCACTTCCGGGACAGAGTCCGCTTATGCGCACGGCGGCAGCCTGCAGCGGCCACACCTTGCTCCACGGCGGACTCAGCCCGCGGATCCGGACCACCGAAGTAGTACCCGCCATGGGCCGGACATGCATCCAGAACCACATTTCCACGTTGCACCCAGCCATAATTGAAGCCCTCCTGCCTTCCGATGGGCACTATCTTAACTATAGCGACCACAGGCTGAGTCCGCAGCCGCCACGCGAGGATCCGGATGGTGTGAACGCACGCGAGCCACACTTTCCTGAACTCAGTCAGTCGGCAATGGAGCATCGCTGGGCGGGAGTACTGCATGAGTGTGCAGATTTTCGGGGGCACTGTTCCCGATTATGGCGCCAAAACGGATACTCCGCCCGGTCGCTGAACAGGAATCAAGCCGTGGTATCACCTGTGATGAACTCTGAGTGCCGGCCGTGGACTCTGTCCTCAGTCCTATATCCTCCGTTTAATGAATTGTGAAATTTATTGCTTGCACAACTGGTTGTTAGTTTTTGTCTCCCAAATTTCACAAATAAAGGTGTGGCGGATGCTATTTCGTATCTACTGGGAATGATACAGGACATGAGGAAGTTTTAAATAGTGCAAGCAATTCCCTTACCATTCATTATCGTATCTTATTTGCGGACTCATGTCTCCAGGCACGCTTGCTCCTCCGATTTGTCAGGATTTACATCAAACTGTTTGCCGAACAGCATTGAGCTTACCTTGATGATTATTTCCGTTTCTTTGCACTCGCTGACGTTTTGATTTTGAAGAATGGCAGCGCTGTATTTCACGGCTTCTGCAGTATAGACTGGCGCACACATGCACGTCTAAATCATCTGCCTTTTCTTTTGTCTAATTTTTAATTGTCCAGACATACGTTCTAGATGACTATCACTGTCGATAGCTCAAATTTTGTTTTTTTGAATATATAAAACACTTACTATCAACTCACATATTTCTGACTAGCTTCTTCTCATATACAGATGCCATGAGTGTGACCTATTTCTCTTCTGAGGAATTATGCAGCATTCACTGAATACAATCGTATATGTATTTTCACATAAATATAGCCATATTATGTAATATAAACATAAAATAAATAAGCCACAGCCGGCGCCTGTTCGGGTACACGGATGGAGAATTCAGAATTTCCAAATTACCTGGCAAGACGTCTTTCGGGACATGTGGGAGGAAACTGGAGGCTTCAGAGGAAGCCCATTCAGTGACGGCGATAATGTGGAGACTATGCACAGACAGTGACCCAAGCCCAGAATCGAATCTGGGACCCTGGCGCTGCGAAGCAGCAGTTCCCCGTGTCGCCAAAAATCAACTGTTTTAATGAGACGAGGAAATGTGGTGAGCTACTGACGTCAGGATAAGGAATTATGAAAGGACAGGTAGATATATTGTTATAAGAATATTATTACTGTTGGAAAGAGGGTGGTGCGAGGCATGCGGAACATTGTTTGGAACAGGGAGGATATATATTTGGAGAAAGTATTTTTAGCTCGATAGTATCTACAATTCAGAAGTCATGCAGACTCATCATGGAGGATAGATCTCGGGGGATTGAGCACTTTACAAAATTTAAATGCTGCAAGGATGAGAAAAATGTATTTCTCCTCGACCAACCTTCCGTCACACTATGAACAATGGTCCCAACGCGATTGAACCAGTGTTCGATTTGAACTGATCAAATAAATTCTGTGAAATATTTAATCGGCCACGCTTTCGTCCCGAGAAGTAATTCATCCACGTAGATATGAAGAAGACAAAAGAAAAATAACAGTAGAAACACAGAGCTTTGATTGAAATGCGGAACTCAATTTGAAAGATTTTTTTAAAAATCGGTGAAGAGAGTGAGAGGAAATCAACTGAAATCTGTCCGTGATGTGTAAAGCAGGCATTCGTTATCCGAGACAAATCATCCGGATAGTCGGAAATCAAGCATGTGGGAGGTCAACATTAATATTCAAGCAATCAGTTGGAACATGGCAATCAAACTTATTTCATCCCGAGAGTTCCGGAACGCTTCGTATAACAGAAACAAAGGGCAAGACAATTCAGTACTGGCTGAATCAGCTGTACTTAATAGGGGCTGTAATATTTTGGCTTCCCAGATTTGCATTTATGAGGCCATACTTCGAAGTTCCATCTTCTGAACCGTGGGGAATTTCTGGCAATTATCCAGAAGGGTAACTTCCCACGAGCAGCCATCCGAAAAAGCGAGTCTGGTAGTTTTACACTTATTATTGCATTAATGGAAATAGGTAATGACACATATAACCCCAGAACAACTATTTTCGAGACTCAGACCGAGCCCGGAACGTGACACTCTCACACGCTCAAAACTGCCGGCATCCCACGTTACCCTTGCAGTTCCACCACACAACTTCAGCCCCAAACACATCATTCTGTTGAGATTGGACACCGTACCCGCTCGATAAAAGCGCACACCAAGATTCGGGCCCGGTGGGCAAGCTGAATCGCATAATCAACGACCCAAACTTTCCGGTGCCACTCTCCCAGCATGGCAATGCCCGGCCCGGCGAAGCACTGCCCATCTTTCCTTATTCTCCACGCCCCAGAATCCCTGCAAGCGGTTCACGGCCGACACTTGTCACTACTTTGAACAAGGCTCCTGTACACCCTTTCAATTGTATGGCTGATTACCATTCAGAATAAGTTACGAAACGCGTACAGTGCAATTACTGTCAAAAATAAATGCTGTCGAGATGCCGGCGTTGGACTGGGTTGAGAACAGTAAAACAAACAAAATAAATGAGACATATGTTGGCAAGCAGCAACACAGTTCAGAAGATTTCTTCAGCAGCCGCTGAACGACATCTTGCAATTACAGTTCTGATGCACAGGAAATGGAATCTACAAGGGATGTCAGCAAAAATATGAAAGTATGTGGCTTTTCTGCCAAGTGTACAGAGTTTAAAAATGTAGTTTCTAATCACATAATAATGAGATAGGTCCTTGGCTATATCAATAGTTTCTAACCACGTCCGGTGTGAGAAGTAAACTCGAGGGTGTGCGAGGGGGACATGCATGCAGTGGATTACATAGTGTTGTGCGCCTGAGGAAAATACAAGTCAAATAGCTTTGTAGAAAAAAAAACAACTAAATTGATTTCAGTAATGCAAATATATTATGGGACTGACGATCGATTCCTGGGCAACCAAAATGAATAAATCAGATTGCCGGACAATAATGTAGCAACGTTAAAATAATTACTGAAATCACAATTCAGTGGAACACAAGAGGGTGTGGATTCCGCCAAAAGGTTGGGAAGGGGGCTGGCGAGGGTGTGACAGCCAGAAGGATGTCATGAATCAACAAAGACAGAATAAAAGTAAAACTTGAATTACAAAAGCATGCGCATGTTCATTCAAGGAACCTGGAATATTTGCAGTTTAAGTGAGAATGCGAACAAAATGGCAGATAAAAATAAAACTTGAAAGGAGAGAAGAACAGAGGGCATCACCGTGGCGCAATGGATAGCACGTCTGTCTCAGGGCGCCAAGCTCCCCGGTTAGATTCCGGCTCTGGGTCACTGTCCTTATGGAGTTTGCACATTCTTCACATGTCTGCGTGGGTTTCATCCCCACAATCCAAAGACGCGCTGGGTAGGTGAATTGGCCGGGCCAAATTGCTTCACATTTAGAAAAATGAATTGGGTACTCTAACTTTTTAAAAAAACTTTAGAAAAAGGAGAGGTGAGAAGAGAAATTTTAACATCTATACGCCTATGAACAGAAACTAAGGTGCAAACACAAGGGTATGTGCTGATTTATAAATCTCATTTAATTGTCCACAGTATTCAAGTATTTCTATACAATCGAACTGTGATGAGAGAGCGGCGGCAGAATTCTGAAATAGCGATAATAGGTTCGCTTCAGTATTTCGAAGAAAAATCAGACCCAAGACAAGGCTATTACCCTGAGTCGAATAATCTGATTCGTATATCGAATTCAAAATAAAGTAGATGCAATTAATAAATCAAAAAAGCTCATATCTGGCAAAGCCATTGGCACATCACATTTCAATTCAGTTATTTTGAAAAATCTGGAAGTGATATGTCATAACTAATATCACAGATATTCAACAACCAGATGTAACTAAATTATATTGGAATGTTAAATACTTAATACTTGTTTTTGCTTATGTTTCCAATAACAGAGTCAGAATGCATCCATCTAATTATATATAGGACAGCAGGAAATTACTCGTGATACATTAATCTAATTCTAACTAAAAGGGAAAAATAGAAAAATAAAATAATGCACACTTATGACCCATATATCGGATTCAAACTATTCCTTTTGTGGGACCAGCATAAAAAGTAGGCAGTGATAATGCAATGAATGTCAAGGCGTTCAGCAGCTTTTCTGCCTGTTGGTCAATAAGTACTTCCAGAGTAATGTTGTACAATGGGAGATCAAAGTATATGAGTCAGGATGCATTGATAAGCAACTTCAAAAACGTTGCCAATGTGGAAATAACCGGTAGTTAATCAGAGTGAAATCAGATGGAAATCTGTATTAAAAAAGGATATTGTGGATACATTGCTGTGCACAATTTAGATTAACTATTTGGGCAGTGTAATCTGAAAAGTAGTTTCCAAAATTCGGATAATCATTCAGTCGGAAGCTTATGTGAATTGCCGTTGTGGACGAGGGCTCAAAAAGTTTGCCGGGGGAACATTTCAGTATTTTCAGTATATTACAATGGCCATCGACCACAAGTTCAACACAGAAATAAAAGTGAACTATGAAAAGAACGTAAGTAAATGACGCCAGCATTTATGGCTTTTTAAAAATTAATCTGTAGGTAATTTGAAAATTATAGAGATCATTTAGTAGTGGATTTAGGCGCAGCATGGTGGTAAACTGATTCGAACTCCATGGCGTTGAGACCCCAATTTCGACCCTGGCCCCAAATCACTGCGTGGATTTTGCTCATTCTTCCCGTGAAATCGTGTATTTCGACCGCGCAACGCAAAGATCTGCAAATGCGTGGATTGGCCACGCTAAAATTGTCCCTTAATTAGAAAAAAAAACTAATTAGACGCTCCATATTTATTTTTCAAAAATGTAATGTATTAAGTTCATACGAAATGATGCAGATAATTCCAAAGAGATATAATTCACAAGCAATAATCAGGCAGATGAAATGGTTTAATAATGGCATGAAATAAAACTCTGGGTTTCTGGGGACAAGGGCAGACCAACTCAAAATTGTTACTTCGATACTGCACAAGGGCGTTAATTCACTGAAAAGAGAAGTCACAGATGATTTCAACTCGTCTTTTTTTAGAATGTTTGTAAATCACCACTTGGTTCATGGTATATACATTTATCTTTGCAAAGTGACTGATTCTACCTGATATGCCTGTCTGTGCACCTCCTTCGTTGTAACGATACTAATATTATGAGATCATGTAAACTGCAGAAGTTATTGTAGAAAAACAAATCTGATTCTTCAGAACATATGGGACTAAATGGCCGGATATGCTGAGGATGGATCGAAACAGTGGGCAAATTGTATCGGTTTTTCAAATAGTATTGCCGTTTAAAGAAGTTACAAATATACAAAATACCACATATATTCCACCAATTTTGAAGACGACGAAGTACCGAAAATAAGGGAACAGGTTTTCTTAACAGGTGGACGTGATGCTCCATTTAAAGGTACTTTCTGTAGCTGAGCAAAAAAAAGATTTTCCCAGCGCAAACGGCGGAGTAGGGTAATTGTTGTGAAACTAATTTGTTTAAACTTTGCTGGAAACGGACATAAACACTAAAAGAGCCAGTACTGCCAAATATATCTACAAATATACAGGAGTGCATACAAGTAGGTCACAGTAGCAACAACGTCTGCCTTATCTTCATGTGAAAACGTGAAGGCAGGATTTTTGAGCTTCACTCATCCCTGCAAGCAGTGGCCTGAAGTTACAACATGCAAAAACGTTTCAGGGAATCTGCAGAGTTATAGAACCATCTAATCCCTGAAGTGCAGAAGCAGACCGTTCCCCCTATCAAATCTGCTCCAACCCTCTGAAATACGACTCTACCTATCCCCTGGACATCCACCTTTGGATGCTGAGGTGAAATTTGAGTATGGCCAATCCACCTAATTTGCACATCCTTGGACTGTGGAAGGACAGAGGAGCACCTGGAGGGAATTCCCGTAGAATCGGGTAGCACTCTAGGCTGCAGCTTCTTAAGTTTTCTCTGCCCAACAAAGCAAAATCGCTCAACATAACCTAACTAAACATGACCTTAAGTATTCAAACACAGGCCGCAATTCTCCTGCCATTGGAAATGTCACTTTTCTTCCTGGTGAGAGTGTTGCCCTATCTGTCGGTTTCCCGAAAGGTTGGGTGGCTTTAATGGGAAGACCAATTGACAAGCGCCGGGAAGAGAGACTGTGGGCGTCAACGAAATGCAGGAACAAGCGGCTGGGGGTGGAGCGAATGAACCCCCACTAAGTTGTATGAACAACATGCTAAACAATTTTTTTAGCGTGCTTTAACAGTATTCACGGAAGAAGGCATCTATTTGCGTGGAAACGTTTCCCAAGTTATCAACAAAACATTTAGAATTGATGTTGGGAACTATTTTTACCGGCAATTTGAGTTCCAATTTATTTGCTTTCGTCGTATAACTTTTCGTCCTGCGACCGACAATCCAGTTGTGCGTTTAAAGGAGGAGTGCCTGTTGATCCATCCTGCTACAGGAAACTGCTCCGGGATTTTATACTTTGGAGAACATTAGAAGGACCCTACGCACCGAATATGGTTCGGTTAGATTTGGAAACTGACAACCGGTGAGTTGGCAAGGGTCAGTGTTCTCTTTGACAACAATCGGCAATTGGATGCTGCGTGAGGCTTGCTGAGAGAATTTTACATGAGTAATTAGACCTTGAAGTTGAAGATGATCTCTCTCTCTGGGTCACTGAAAATAAATGACATTCTATTGTTCTTAAAGCACAACGTTTTCTCTCAACCTTAAATAGTTCTGATTCTGCGTAAAATAGGCAACCATACCCGACAAAACAAAATGTGCTCTTACTTCGCAATGAAGTTTGCTGGAATTTATTGGATTGCACAATAAAACCATAAGACACAGAATCAGAATTAGGCCACTCGGACCATCGAGTCTGCTCTGCCGTTCTATTATGGCTGATATTTATCTCATTCCCATTCGCTTGCGTTCTCCCCTTCACCCCTTCCCCTTATCCCTTTATTAATCACGACCCTATATATATCTGCCTTAAAAACACTCAGTGATTTGTCCTCCGCAGCCTTCTGTGTGAAAAAGTTCCATAGATTCACCACCATCTGGCTGAAGAAATTCCTCCTCATCTCTGTTTTAAGCCTCGTCACTTTAGTATGAGATTAGCTCCGCTGCTTCTTGTTTTTCCTGCAGGTGGAAACATCCTCTCCACGTCCACTGCATCCAAGCCACACAGTACCATGGAAGATACAATAAGATCTCCACTGATCCTTCTAAACCCCAACAATTTCAGACCAAGAGTTCAAAACCTGAGTCAAATGAGTCCTATTGGGGAGTGTATTAAATAACATGGCAGGGGTTTGGGAACCGATGCAGGAAGTCGGAAGGTAGCAAAACAGGGAAATAAACAAAAGGAAATGGGCAGCACGGTAGCATTGCGGATAGCACAATTGCTTCACAGCTCCAGGGTCCCAGGTTCGATTCCGGATTGGGTCACTGTCTGTGCGGAGTCTACACATCCTCCCCGTGTGTGCGTTGGTTTCCTCCGCGTGCTCCGGTTTCCTCCCACCGTCCAAAGATGTGCAGGTTAGGTGGATTGGCCATGATAAATTGCCCTTAGTGTCGAAAATTGCACTTAGTGTTGGGGGTGCTGTTACTGGCTTATGGGGATAGGGTGGAGGTGTTGACCATGGGTAGGGTGCTCTTTCCAAGAGCCGGTGCAGACTCGATGGGCAAAATGGCCTCCTTCTGCACTGCATAATCCGTGAATATCTATGAAGTAAAGGGGAAAGTTTAAGGCAGAGAAGACACAGTCAAAAATCAAAAAGGGCGACAGTACAAGGTACAGTGACTGAGGGAGCTCAGTGAATAGGGCCAGTAATAATAAAATGAATAAAACGGCAAGTAAACATATAAGTGGTAAGCGACGTGGCAGGTTGTTCCATACAGATATGTGTTCAACGATACGGAGAATTAGGAGAAAAATTAAGAGGAAAACGAACATAGGAGAGGTTACTGATCGAGGTGTTGAGATTGAAAACAGAGATACAGAAGACATTAGTGTACTTTACCTAAATGCTCACAGTGTTCCGAATAAAGTAAATGAGTTGATCGCGCAAATCATCGTGAATTACTATGATTTAATGGCCATTACTGAAACATGGTTAAAGATGGTCACGACTGGGAGTTAAATATCCGAGAGTATCAACTATTCGGAAGGACAGAGTGGATGGTAAGGAAGGTGGTGGAGCTCTGTTATTCAAGGATGATATCCGGACAATAGTAAGGGAGGACATCGGTGCGATGCATGATAAGGTTGAATTCTTTTGGGTGGAAATCAGGAATATTTAGGCGAAAAGGTCACTGATAAGAGTAGTTTATAGGCCAACAAATAGTAACATTATGGTGGGGCAGGCAATAAACAAAGAAATCAATGATGCATGTAGAAATGGGATAGCAGTTATCATGGGGGATTTTAATCTACATGTTGATTGGTTCAACCACGGCGGTGAAGGCAGCCTTGAGGTGGAGTTTATAGAATGTATCCGCGATTGTGTCCGAGAACAGTATGCAATGGAACCTATGAGGGAACAAGCGGTCCTAGATCTGGTCCTGTATAATGCGAGAGGATTGATTAATAATCTTATAGTAATTGATCCTGTCGGAGGGAGCGATCAAAATATGGTGGAATTTAAAATACAGATGGAGGGTGAGAAGGTAATGTAAAACACGATTGTTTTGTGCTTAAACAATGGAGATGACAATGGGATGAGAGAGTAACTAGCAAAGGTAGACTGAGAGCAAAGGCTTTATGGTGAATCAGTTGAGGAACAGTGAATAACTTTCAAGCGATTTTTCACAGTGCTCTGCAAAGGATTGTGCAAAAAAAGGAAGGACAGAAAAATACGGAAAATAGACAGTGGATATCTAAGGAAATAAGGGAGAGTATCAAATTGAAGGAAAAAGCATACAATGTGGCAAAAATTAGTGGGGGACTAGAGGACTGGGAAATATTCAGGGAGCAACAGAAAGCTACTAAAAAAGCTATAATGAAGAGTAAGATAGATTCTGAGAGTAAACTTGCTCAGAATATAAAAACAGAAAGTAAACGTTTCTACAAATATATAAAACAAATAAGAGTGGCTAAGATATATATTGATTCTTTAGAGGATGAAAAGGGAGATTGAATAATTGGAGATGAGGAAATGAATGAGGAACTGAACAGGTGTTTTGGGTCTGTCTTCACCGTAAGGCACAAATAACATGCCAGTGACTGATAGAAATGAGGCTATGAGAGGTGAAGACCTTGAAATGATTGTTCTCACTAAGGAGGTAGTGATCGGCAAGCTAATAGGGCTAAAGTTAGGCAAGTCTCCATGCCCTGTAGAATGCATCCCAGACTGCTTAAAAAAGGTGGTTAGGAAATTGCAAATTCACGAGTGATAATTTACCAAAATTCACTCGACTCTGGGCTTGTGCCGGCGGATTGAAAATTAGCAAAAAATGAGGTAGGCAGAAAGCGGGTAATTATAGGCCAGTGAGCTTAACTTCGGTAGTAGGGAAGATGCATGAAGCTGTCATCAAGGAAGAAATAGCGAGGCATCTGGAATGAAATTGTCCCATTGGGCAGGTGCAGCATGAGTTCATAAAGGGCGGGTCGCGCCTAACTAACTTAGTGGAATTTTTTGAGGACATTACTGGTGCGGTAGATAACGGGAAGCCAATGGATTGGATTGGATTGGATTGCATTTGTTTATTGTCACGTGTACCGAGGTACAGTGAAAAGTATTTTTCTGTAAGAAACTCAACAGATCATTCAGTGCATGGAAGAAAAGGGAATTAAACAAAATTCAGGAAAATACATGATAATACATAATAGGGCAACACAAGATGTACAATGTAACTACACAAGCATTGGCATCGGTTAAAGCATACCGGGTGCAGTGTTAATGCGGTTAGTCAATAAGAGCGTCATTTAGGAGTCTTGTGACAGTGGGGACAAAGCTGTTTTTGAGTCTGTTCGTGCGTGTTCTCAGACTTCTGAATCTCCTGCCCGATGGAAGAAGTTGGAAAAGTGAGTAAGCCGGGTGGGAGGGATCCTTAATAATGCTGCCCGCTTTCCCCCGGCAGCGGGAGGTGTAGATGGAATCAATGGATAGGAGGCAGGTTCGTGTGATGGACTGGGCAGTATTCACGACTCTCTGAAGATCCTTGCGGTCCTGGGCCGAGCAGTTGCCATACCAGGCTGTGATGCAGACCGATAGGATGCTTTCTATAGTGCATCTGTAAAAGTTGGTAAAGGTTAATGTGGACATTCCGAATTTCCTTAGTTTCCTGAGGAAGTATAGGCGCTGTTGTGCTTTCTTGGTGATAGCGTCGACGTGAGTGGACCAGGATAGATTGTTGGTGATGTGCACCCCTAGGAATTTGAAACTGCTAACCATCTCCACCTCGGCTCCGTTGATGATGACAGGGGTGTGTACAGTATTTTGCTTCCTGAAGTCGATGACCAGCTCTTTAGTTTTGCTGACATTGAGGGAGAGATTGTTGTCGTTACACCACTCCACTAGGTTCTCTATCTCCCTCCTGTATTCGGACTCGTCGTTATTCGAGATCCGGCCCATTATGGTCGTATCGTCAGCAAACTTGTAAATGGAGTTGGAACAAAGTTTTGCCATGCAGTCGTGTGTGTACAGGGAGTAGAGTAGGGGGCTAAGCACGCAGCCTTGCGGGGCACCAGTATTGAGGACTATTGTGGAGGAGGTGTTGGTGTTTATTCTTACTGCCTGTGGTCTGTTGGTCGGAAAGTAAAGGATCCAGTTGCAGAGTGGAGAGCCAAGTCCTAGGTTTTGGAGCTTTGATATGAGCTTGGCTGGAATTATGGTGTTGAAGGCCGAGCTGTAGTCAATAAATAGGAGTCTGATGTAGGAGTGCTTGTTTTCGAGTTGCTCTAGGGATGAGTGTAGGGCCAGGGAAATGGTGTCTGATGTGGACCGGTTGCGACGGTATGCGAATTGAAGTGGGTCAAGGCGTTCCGGGAGTATGGAGGTAATGCGCTTCATGATCAGCCTCTCGAAGCACTTCATTACAACTGACGTCAGAGCCACCGGGCGGTAGTCATTGAGGCTTGTTGCCTCGTTCTTCTTTGGTACCGGTATGATGTTGACCTTCTTGAAGCAGGTGGGGACGTCGGAGTGGAGTAGAGATAGGTTAAAGATGTTTGTGAATACCTCTGCCAGCTGGTATGCGCAGGCTCTGAGTGCAAGACCAGATATTTCCAGAAAGCCTTTGACAAGGTGCCACACAAAATGTTGCTGCATCAGATAAAGATGCATGGCATTAAGGGTAATGTAGTAGCATGGATAGAGGTTATGTTATTAATGTAAAGCAAAGAGTGGGGATTAATGGGTGTTTCCCTGGTTGCCAATCTGTAGCTAGTGTTCCTCAAAGATCAGAGTTGGGCCCTCAATTGTTCACAAGTTACATAGATGATTTAGAGGTGGGGACCAAGGACAAGGTGTCCACATTTGCAGACGACACTAAGGTGAGTGGCAAAGCGAAAGGTGCAGAGGACACTGGAAGTCTGGAGAGGGATTTCGATAGGTTAAATGAATGGGCTGGTTCTGGCAGATGGAATAAAATGTTGACAAATGTGAGGTTCACCATTGTGGGGGGAATACGAGCAAAAGGGATTATTATTTACATGGCTAAATAATAAAACATGCTGCTGTGCAGAAATACCTGGGTGTGCAAGTGCATGTGTCGCAAAAAACGTGGTTAACAGGTGCAACAGGTGATTAAGAAGGCAAATTGAATTTTGTTCGTCATTGCCAGCGGGATGGAGGTTAAGACGAGGGAGGTTATGATGCCATTGTATCAGGTGTTAGTGAGACCACACCGGGAGTATCGTGTTCAGTGTTGGTCTCCTTCCCTAAGAAAGGATGTAATGGGGCTGGAGGGTGTGCAGAGGAAATTCACTATGTTAATCCCAGATCTGAAGGGGATGGATTACGAGGAGTGGTTGAGTAGACTGGGACTGTACTCTTTGGAATTTAGAAGGATGAGGGTGTGGGGGTATCTTTGAGAGACCAACAAAAATTATGAAGGAAATAGATAGGATAGATGCGGGAAGTTTGTTTCCACTGCTGGGTGAAATCAGAACGATGTGGCGTAGCCGCAAAACAAGGGAAAGTAGATCTAGGACTGACTTTACGAGGACATTCTTCACTCAAAGGGCTCTGAATCTATGGAATGCCTTGCACAGTGAAGCAGTTGAGTCTCCTTAATTAAATGTTTTTAAGATCGAGATAGATTGTTTTGTGAAGAATAAAGGGATTAAGGGTTATGGTGTATGGGCCGGAAAGTGGATCTGAGACCACAAAAGATCATCCATGATCTCTTTGAATGGCGGAGCAGGCTCGAGGGGACAGCTGGCCTACTCCTGCTCCTAATTCTTATGTTCTTATGGTCTAAAACCGTTCCTCATAACTTCATTCCAGATATCATTTTTGTGAAACTCCTCTGGACCTGTTCCAAGGCTAACACACCTTTCCTTACAAAACCGATCATAATACAACAAGTGGGGCCTGACCAGGGCCTTATACATTCTCATGAGTACATTCCTGGTCTTATAGTCTTACCCTCGTAACTGGAAGCTAACATTGCATTTGCCTTCCCAACTGCCGATTGAACCTGAACCATCTTTAATAATTTTAAGAGAATCGTGAACAATAACTCCTTTGTACTGCCGATTTCTTAAACATTTGACCATTTAGAAAATAGTCTATGCCTAAATCATTCCTTCCAAACGGCATAACATCACACTTTTCCACATTGTATTTCATCTGCCACTACATTGCCCAATATCCTAGCTTATCCAACTTCGTCTGAAGTCCCTTTGCTTCCTCAATATTACTGGTCCCTCTACAGATGTTTGTATCATCTGCAAACTTAGCAACAGTGCCTTATTGTTCCGTCTTCCACATCATTGATTTATATTGTGGAAATGTGTAGTCCCAGCGCAGACACCTGAGGCACACCACTGGTCACCAGCTGCTATCCTGAATACTACCTTTTTATCACCACTCTCTGCCTTGTACCAGTGAGCACAGCATTTATCCAGACGAGGGTCTAACACTTAATACCAAGGGCTCTTAACTTATTTAACAATCTCCTGTGCGACAACACGTCAAATTCTTTATGGAAATCGAAACAATCACGTCCACTTGTTCTCCTTTAACTACGTACCGTGTTACCCCCTGAAAGAATTCTAATAGATTTGTCAGACATGACCTTTCTTTGACAAAGCTATGATGACTCAATCGTAAATTATCATGCACGTGCAAGGACTCCGCGATCTCATCTTTAATAATGAATTCGAAAATCTCACCAATGACCGAAGTCAGGATAACCGGCCTATGATTTCTCTTCTTCTGCTTCCCTTCCTTCTTACATAATGGTGTTAACTCAACCACTTTCCCGTCATCTTGGGCCCTTCCTGCCTCCAGTGATGCCAGAACGAGTTTCACCATTGCCTCCATAATCTCCTCAGCTATCGCTTTCAGCACGCTGGAGTGTAGTCCATCCGGTCCTGGTGACGTATCCATATTAAAACATTCCAGCTTCCCCAGAAACGTCTGCTTTGTGAAGACCACTGCACTCACCTCTACCACCTGATTGGCGTGGAGCTCTGGCATCCCTCTGTTGTCTTCAGTCGTGAGGGCTGATGCTAAGTAGCTGTTCAGTTCGTCTGCAACTTCTTTGTTTGCGATTAATACTTCGCCAACCATGTTTCCAGTGGTCAAATATCCATATTTGCCTCTCTTACCGTTTATAAATTGAAAAATCAACTCTCCCTTTCTTTATTTATATTACTATCTAGCTTCTCACATATTTGATCTTCTCTCGCCTTATTGCTTTTTTAGTTGTGCTCTGCTCGCTTTTAAAGGCTTCCCAATCTTTTGGCTTCTCACTAAACCGCTCCAAAAAAGGAAGAAACCTCTCCCATTTCTGTTCCACTATATTCCCTGCTAGTCTCTTTTATCATGCAACTCTGGCCAGCTCCTGCCTCATGTTTTTGCAGTAACCCTTATTCAATTGTAATTGATTGCAGCTTCTTCCCCTCAAACTGCAGGATACATTTTATCATATTTTGGTCACTGCTCCTAAAGGGTTCCTTCAACTTAAGATCCATAATCAAGCCTGCCTCACTACACAACACCAAATCCAGATTTGCCTCTATCGCAAGCTTCTCCAAGTAGCATGGATTCTTCCCTTTTATTTGAGCTAATATTATTCATTTCTCTTTGCATTACACATTGTTATTTTTTTGAATGCCTCTGTGTATCTACATGTGGGGTGCGTTACATATTCACGATTGAGAAAGTGGTGGAAGATAATCAGTTGCATTTACTGTCAAATAAAAAAAGAACAAAGAAGAATACCGCACAGGAACAGGCACTTCGGCTCTCCAAGCCTGCGTCGACCATGCTGCTCGTCTCAACTAAAAACGTCTGCACTTCCGGGCTCTGTATCCCTGTATTCCCGTCCTATTAATAATGTACTTTTTTGTAATAGTGAACATAAACAAAGATACATTAATTTTGTTTTATATCTTCTCAGCTGCTAATTACAGTTCAAAAGTTCTCAAAAAAGGACGTCTCGTATTTGTAAAAAAGTACATTGCACCCGTTGTGCGAAGTTGGTCAGGTGAGCCTGGGGTATACGCTCACGAAACTCGGATGTCGTGACATCATTTGTGGGCGTTGTCCTGTATTCATTGGTCAGCGGCAGCGACAAATTTGGGTACAGTTTTTATTGGAGATGCGGCAGGTTTTTAATAACTTTGCAGGATGTCTTAACTAGCGTAAAAACCTTTCTCGGATAAATAATTGTCTTTGAAAAAGCATTTTTATTTTTGGAATGGCAAGAGAGTTGATGAGACAATTAAAATTCAAAAGGCAGAGATATGCGGCGGGGCGGAATTCCCCCACTCCCACAAGACTCCCCACGCCGTGTGGGCGAATCGCACGCTCGCCAAGCGTGTCCCGACACGCCGCCCCGGCACCCGCACCAGATTCTCCCACCCCCCTCAAACTGGTGCGGCAAGATTCACGGCTGGTGCTGGGAGAATGGCCGCTCACTGTTTGAAACGGGCGAACGGCGATTCTCCGGCCCGGAAGGGACGAGCGGCCTGCCGAACACACAGCTTCCCACCGGCGCTGTCCACACCTGGTTACTGCCTGCGGGAACAGAGCGGCAACACAGGTGGGAGGGGGGTGCGGCTTGTGGGGAGCGGGCGGAGGGGGGATCATGCAGGGCGGGGGCTCAAAAAGGGTCTGACCCGCAATCGTTATCAACCAATCGGCGGGCCGGCCTCTCTGAAGGAGGATCTCCTTTCCTCCGCCGCCGCACAAAATCCATGCTACATTGCCTCAGAACGGCAAACGCGCATGCGCGGTTTGGCGCAGGGTGATGCGCGGGTGACATCATTTACGCTGCGCCTGCGGCGCAATTGATGCAGCGCCGCTTTTTCGCCCCGGTTTTCACTCCTGCGTCGGGACTTAGTCTCCCCTTGGGAGAATTGCGCCCATGGAGCGGGATTCTTCAGTTGCCCGACGCCGACATCGAAATCGGAGGTGCGCCGGAGAACCGATTGGGATGCCCGAACCGGGGACAGCACCAGTTTTACGCCGGTATGTAAGATTCTACCACCTCCAAACTGTCGTCATCGTCATAAGGTGGGACAGGCGCAGTCGCAATACTGTTGTCGCTGGCCAACTCGCGATGCTGTGCACGGGGAAGCACGATTCCTCACACAAATCGTGAACCCAAATTAGCACCTGTTGGACTGCATCCAGGGCTGCAACATTCGGGAACCGTTCCATTGGTCGGGGCTTCAGCGAAGGCTGGGGTGACTGGTGGGGTGCGGACACGGGGTGGGCCGTGGGGCTCAATTTGGGGGATGGGTCATTGCACCCCCAACATAATGTTGTATGGCGTGAATGCTGCAACCCATGAGCCGTGCGCATCCACGCAGCCCCAGACCCGGCCATTTTCCAACCATGACGATTTCGTCTCGGGAGGCGGGACTGTTGGTCGTCGGCGGGGCTAGCTGCTCACCGGAATTGGTGAGGGATTCCCGCCAATTTTATTCGCGTAGATCGCCCCTGGATTCTCCATTTGAACTGGCACATCGCTACAGAAATGGCGAACTCGCCATTGGGGTTTCTCCATCGACGGAATACTCCACCAGGCCAGCAGCACACCCACGCCACTCGTTTACCGACAGCGCAGAGTTTCTCACTATAGGGATTTGCACAGTAGGTGCTGCCGCCTGCCTGGGAACAGTGGCATTTTATAACAAGAAAAACGACACAGTCCCTGCACAATTCCTCCATTTGGTAGTGGCGATCAGCCACGTATGACCGGCATTACCTCCAGATATGGCTGGAGATTTGTGGGTTTGTGGCTGTGCATGGTTACGACTGTGGTCAGCTGCAGCTCCACCATGCAACAATACGCCGGGCGCGCACTTACCCGCTCTTCCACCTACTGGCTCCCAATAACACCCTCACCACCGTCAGACTAACCCTGCCAGTGCCCCCAGCACACGGCAAAGTCCGCCTTGCACCGGAATGCCCCTTCAACACAATTGCGATGGAGCTGGACTCAGACGGCATGCGGGGCTCCGAAACAAAATATCTGGAGTGACACTTGCCCTTCGGAACTCGGCCCATCGCTGGCGGAACATGGTGGGAAGGCCTCAGGTGACGTCCTGAGGCCTTCTGTTCGGCGTGCGACATGCTCCAGGTTACGCAAATTTTGAGCGGGCGTTACATCTGCCCCCGATTGCGGCACAAACGGTGATTTTCTGGCCGATCGTCAAACTCAATTTCGGCGTCAGCGACCATAAAAACCCACCACCCATTGGCAGTCTGTGGGAAAAGGGAACCACCCTGCCGGAACACGCAGTGCGGCCGGAAATGGGGATGGTGAGACGAAAAGAGTAAATCAAATGGAGTCGAGGTAAAGTGGACATGAACCTTGCATAGTTAATCTTGTACTCTTCTCTCAGGCGGGAAGTCTAAGCATTACTACTAGGTGAAAAATACCAACACGTATGCGGGTAACTTGGTTCCAGAGGGATACATGCGAAGATTTCGGAAATAAGGGAACAGCAAGAACAGAGTTATGTTCAATTTTAACGGGTTAAGCAGAAAAATAAATAACGCCTGTCAGGAACAATGGGAGATAAAAATCATTGAGGTTCGAAAGTTAACTACCTTCTTGGATAAATTTCAGGATTGACCAGGGTCAGTGATAAGGAACCATGCAGAATTCCAAAGGGTATAACCGCCAGACAATAGGCATGAAGCGATGTGAACGAGCTCATCCATACATGTCAAACTTAGTTCCGTCGTCCACATAATATTGAAAATAATAGTGTGTGAGTAAAAGGAAGGCTGCTATCCATGGTGAGGAATGGAGAACTGGGAATTCTACGTTAACCCCTCCTCACTCTAGGAATGAAGGTGCTAAGGCTGATGTTGACACTCCATTGCATTGGTGCTGCTATTGCATTATCGTGGGACACATTCGTTCAGCCTGTTGCAAGTTACGTGGAAGGTATGTTGGATATGACTGGGTTTATAAAATGGATTACGAAAATAGAACGAAAATGAATACTGCAACAGAGCAGGCTGTAGGCAGAGCTGGAAGCGGGATGCCAGCGGATCCAACTGCTGTGCGAGGAGGAATGCCAAATCAGGTAGGTTACAGTTATGCAGTGTTTTGTTTCGGCGGTGATGATGAACCGATGTTGATCCTATCATCTTCCCAAATCCTGAATAATCTCCCTACTGGAGAGGGATCAGTTTCTTCCCTCCAAAGAGTTATATGAAATTTGTGGTGTTCGTGAATCAGATAAATGTAAATGTTGTGCCAGTTCCCTGGCACAGTGCACAATACATTGTAGTTTATTATCTGGCCCAAGTGGTTAAACGTTACTAGTAACCGAAATAAACATACGTTTCAGTGTGATTTTGTGGGAATGAAGGGTGAAGCTTCATCCACGATTACAGAGGGTCCGTGAAAGTTTAACGAGAAAGAACCCTTCCAGGAATAGTGTATGTTTATTTTTACAGCTTCGGTGTTGACAGGGATAAAGGGTAAAAAAGGTGCACCACCAGTGATGCAAGAGGCAGCAATATCCGATTCTCTAAGCTATTTACGGAGATAATTCCGAGAAGGTGTTTGGTAGGGTTTAATTAATTGCGGCCCACAAGGGAAGTGCAGAGCTCCATACATTGGCACAGTCGGCTCTCACAGATGTGGGTGAGTGGGTTCCAGAATACTGCTGAGTTAAGGATGATGTAGTGGTGAGGAAGTTGAGATATCCTCAAAGACCTGCAGCCTCGGAATTGTCAGTTCATCGTCATACAGTGGTGTCCCCAAATACCAGAGGGAAATAGTTGCGATCATTCATCAGACATCAATTTGAATATTATTTAAGCTCAATCATAAATCAACAGGACGTTTCTCTGGTTGATACTGCATAATGGTAGAATACAACACTGTAGACCGTGCAATACCTGTCAGCTAATTCCCGACTTATGATTAACCATTACCACTAATATCCATTAATATGAATCAATTTCAATTTCGTCTGGAATTGATCAGAAAAGATCAGAAAGTTTCAGAATAACAAAAAGATAATTCGGGTTGTTCACATTGGTGCTGAGGGTCTTGGGTTAAAGGAACATGCGGACGGAATTGACACATGGGCAGAGCAGTGGCGGATGAAATGTAATCCTGAAAGGTGTGATGCGTTACACTTTAAATGGAGCAACTTGACAAGGAAATATTTAATGAATGGCACCACACTGTAGAGTATTGAGGAACAAAGATACCTCGGTGTGTTTGTAAAAAATATCTGAAGGCAGAATTCAGGTTAATAGGGTGGTGAAAAAGGCATATGGCACACTTGCCTTAAGCAATCATGGCATAGATTACAGAATTAAGGAAGCCATATTGGAGTTACATGGAACATTGTTGAGGCCACACTAGAATTCTGCGTGCAGTTCTGTTTTGCACATTATAGCAAAGCTGTGAATGCACTGGCGCAGGTGCAGAGGCGCTTCAGAAGGCTGTTGTTACGATGGAATGTTGAAGTTATTAAGAAAGGTTCGATATGCGTCGATTATATTCGCTGGAGCAGAGAAGACTGAGCGGCGACTTTATCGTCGTGTGCAAGATTGAGATAGATATAGCCGCGTTGTAGGGAACAGCTGTTCCCCTTAATTGAAGTTTCAATTACGAGGGGACACAAGGGCAAGATGAGAGTGGGAGGTTTAGGGGAATTTCAGGGAAAACCTTTTTTATCCAGAGGGTGGTGATGGTCTGGAACGCAATGCGTCGGAGAAAGCTGGAGGTGAGTTACCTCACATCCTTTAATGAATATCAGTCTGAACAGTTCGACCGTCTTAACGTTCGAGGTTATTGGCCAACTTCTCTCAAATTGGATTGAAATAACAAAGACAATTACAGCACAGGAACAGGCCGTTCGGTCCTCCCAGCCTGCACCGATCCAGATCCTCGATCTAAACCTGTCGCCTATTTTTTGATTATCTACTTCCCTCTGTTCGCAGCCCGTTCATAATAATGCTATCGCGCCCGCCTCTACCACCATCACAGGCAAAGCTTCCCAGGCAACCACCACACTCTGCGTAAAACAATCTTTCCACGCATATTTGGGCAGCACGGTAGCATGGTGGTTAGCATAAATGCTTCACAGCTCCAGGGTCCCAGGTTCGATTCCCGGCTGGGTCACTGTCTGTGCGGAGTCTGCACGTCCTCCCCGTGTGTGCGTGGGTTTCCTCCGGGTGCTCCGGTTTCCTCCCACAGTCCAAATATGTGCGGGTTAGGTAGATTGACCATGCTAAATTGCCCTTAGTTTCCTAAAATATAAGGTTAATGGGGGGGGGGTGTTGGGTTACTCGTATAGGGTGGATACGTGGGTTTGAGTAGGGTAAGCATTGCCCGGCACAACATCGAGGGCCAAATGGCCTGTTCTGTGCTGTACTGTTCTATGTTCTATGTTCTACATCTCCCTTAAACTTTCCCCCTCTCACCTTGAAATCGTGACCACTTGTAATTGAGACCCCCACTCTTGGAAAAATCATGTTGCTATGCACCCTGTCCGTACCTCTCATAATTATGTAGACCTCCATCAAGTCCTCCCTCAATCTCCATCTTTCCAGCGAAAACAATCCTAATCTACTCAGCTTTCTTCATAGCGAGCACCCTCCATACCACGCACCATCCTGGTGAACCTCCTATGCACCCTCTCTAAAGCATCTACATCCTTCTGGTAATGTGGCGACCAGACTGCACACAGTTTTCCAATTGTGGCCGAAGCAAAGTCCAATACAACTGTAACATGACCTGCCGACTCATGTACTCAGTACCCCGTCCGATGAAGGCAAGCATGCTGTATGCCTTCTTGACCACTGTATCGACCTGTGTTGCCACCTTCAGGGTACAATGGACCTGATCTCCCAGATCTCTCTGCATATCAATTTTCCCCAGAACTCTTCCATTGACCAAAAAGACCGCTTTTGAAATAGATCTTCCAGAATGCATCACCTCGCATTTGCCTGGATTGAACTTCATCTGTCATTTTTCTGCCCAGCTCTCCAATTTATTTTTATTTTGCTTTATTCTCTGACAGTACTTCTCGCTATCTGCAACTCCACCAATCTTCGTATCATCCGCAAACTTGCTCATCAGAACACCTATACCTTCGTCCAGATCATTTATGTATATCACAAACAACAGTGGTCCGAGCACGGATACCTTTGGAACACCACTAGTCACTTTTCTCCATTTTGAGACACTCCATACCACCACTACTCTCTGTATCCTGTTGCCCAGACAGTTCTTTATGCATCTAACTAATACACCCTGAAAACCATACAACTTCACATTTTCCATCAACCTGCCATGGGAAACTTTATCAAACGCCTTACTGAAGTCCATGTATTTGACATCTACAGCCTATCCTTCATCAATTAACTTTGTCACTTCCTTAAATAATTCTATTAGTTTTGTAAGACATGACATTCCCTGCATAAAACCATGCTGCCTATCACTGATAATTCTATTTTCTTCCAATTGATCCTATCACTCAGTATTTTCTGCAGCAGTTTGCCTACCACTCGCGTCAAGCTCACATGTCTATAATTCCCTGGATTATCCCTGCTGCCATTCTTAAGCAAAGGGCAACATTAGCAATTCTCCAGTCCTCCGGGACCTCACCCGTGCACAAGGATTTTGCAACGCTCTCTGTAAAGGCCCCTGCTATTTCGTCCCTCGCTTCCCTCAGTAAACTGGGATAGATCCCATGTGGTCCTGAGGACCTGTCCACCTTAATGCCTTTTAGAATACCAAAACTCCCCCCTTCCTTATGCCGACTTGACCTAGAGCATTTAAGCATCCGTCCCTAGCCTCAACATTCGTCATGTCCCACTCCTTGGTGAATACCGGTGCAAAGTACTCATTAAGAATCTCACCCATTTCCTCTGACTCCATGAATAAATTCCTTCTTTTGTCGTTAAGTGGGCCAATTCTTTGTCTAGTTACTCTCTAGAAGCTCCTTATGTACGAATAAAAGGCTTTGGGATTTTCCTCAACCCTGTTAGCGAAAGATATTTCATGATCTCTTTTATCCCTCTTTATTGCACTTTTGAAATTTGTCCTACTTTCCCGACATGTCTCCTAAGCTTCATCAGTTTTGAGTCGGTTCGATCGTATGTATGCTTCCTTTTAATCTTAGCGAGTCTCACAATTCCACACGTCATCCATGGTTCCATAATCGTGGCATTTCTATCCCGCATTTTCACAGGGACATGTCTGTCCTACACTCTAATCTTTAAAATCAAAGACCTGCTCCACAGACCCGCGCACATCGCGACCAAAACTTTAAAAGACTCCCACATTTCAAATGTGGATTCACCCTTAAACAGCTGCTCCTAATCCACATTCCCTGGCTCCTGCCGAATTTTGCTGTACTTGGCCTTTCCCCAATTTAGCACTCTTCCTTTAGGAACACTCTCTTCTTTATCCATGAATATTCTAAAACTTAAGGAATTGTTATCACTATTCCCAAAGTAATAATCTCCTGGATGCTCCTTACAAATTCTGCTCCACCTTTGACTCGAAAAGTACATGAGTCCTAATCAATGTTCGGGAAGATAAAATCTCCCATCACAACCACCGTAATGCTCCTACATTTTTCTACAATCTGTCTAAATATTTGTACCTCTATTTCGCGCTCGCTTTTGGGAGGCATGTAGTAATGTCCCAGCAATGTTACTGCACCCTTCCTATTTTTTTTAGATCTATTCATATTGCCTCGGTGCTCGAATCCTCCTTCGTGCCCTCCTTAATCACAGTTGTGATATCATCTCTGACTAGTAATGCAACTCCTCCAACCCTATTTACATCCCTCTCTATCCCTCCTGAAGCATCTATACACTGGGATATTTAGTTTCCAGTCTTCCCTTTCCCTCGATCAAGTCTGAGTAATACCAAAAACATCATATTCCCAGGTACTAATCCAAGCCCTAATGTAATCTGCTTTACCTGCTACACTTCACGCATTAACACAAATGCACCTCAGACCATCTGTCCCTTTGCGTTCATCATCTCTTCCCTGTCTACTCTTCCCCTTCGTCACATTGAGTTTGTCATCAACTAACTTCGTGGCTTTAGTTGCTGCATCTTTACTGACTCTAACTTCCTAATCTGGTTCCCATCCCCTGCCACATTAGTTTAAAACCTCCCCAACAGTGTTCGCAAAAGCACGACCTCGGACATTGGTTCCAGTAGTGCCCAGGTTTAGACCATCCGATTTGTAATTGTTCCACCGCCCCCAGATCCGGCTCCAATTTGCCAAAAATTTAAACCCCTTCTGCACCATCTCTCAAGCCAGGTATTCATTCTGACTATTCTTGAATTTATACTCTGCCTGTCTCGTGGCACAGTTAGCAATCTTGATATTATTACCTTTTAGTTCCTACTTTTTTAACTTATCTCCCAACTCCCTTAATTATGATTGTAGAACCTCATCACCTTTTTTACCTATACCGTTGGTGTCTGTATGAACCACGACAACTGCTTGTTCACCCTCCCGCTTCAGTATGTCCCGAAGTCGATCTTAGACATCTCTGACCCGTGCACCCGGGAGGCAGCATACAATTCGGTGTCACGTTTTCGACCACAGAAACCCCTGTCTACTCACCTTATGAATGAATCCCCTTTGTCTATAGCCCTGCCAGTATTTTTCCCGCCTTTCTGTGCAGCAGAGCCAACCACGGTGCCATGAGTCTGGCTACAACTGCCTTCCCCTTGTGAGTCATCTCCCCCAACAGTATCCAAAACGGTATACCTGATTTGAAGGGAGATGACCACAGGGGACACCTGCACTGACTTCCTGTTCTTTCTCTGCCTTTTGGTCACCCATTCCCTGTCTCCCTCACCAATCCTAATCAGCGGTGTGACCAACTCACTGAATGTGCTATCCACGATCTCCTCAGCATCACTGATGCTCCATATTGAGTCCATCAGCAGCTCCAGAGCCATCATGTGGTCGAACAGGAGCTGCAACTGGACACACTTCCCGCACATGAACGAGTCAGAGGTATCGTCCGCTTCCCTGAAATCCCACATTGAGAACGTTGAGCATAACATGGGTCTGGGATCTCCTGTCATTTTATCCTGTACCTTAGCAGATTGCAAATATATCAAATAATGAATAAGTGAAAGGAATAAGGATTTTACTTACCAATCACAATACTTACCAACACACTAAGGGCGCGATTCTCCCGAGTTACAAAAACTCGGGAAGCTGGCGTCAAAAACGGGCGCGTTTGACGCCAGCCTCCCCACCCCCCCCCCCCCCCGACCGGGAAACGATTCAGCTCCCCGGTCGGGGCTCGTATCGCGCGGCCGTGAACTCCGGCATCACGGGCTTAACAAATTTCGTTAAGCCCGCTCGCCAGAGTTAGCGACGGCTTACGCGTCAGATGACGTCAGCCACGCATGCTCGGATTGGACGACTCAATCCCGCGTATGCGCAGATGACGTCATCGCGCTTGTGCGTGAAAGCCGCGCATGCGCGGACCGTTATGCCCCGCAGAAGCCCCGCAGATGGATCCATCGGGGCGGCGGAGGGAGAAAGAGTGTGCGGGGTAAGTACCCGCTGCCCGCGATCGGTGGGCACCGATCCCGGGCCCATGGCACACTTGGCACGGCCGTGGTACGGCCGTAACAATCGGTGCCATGGTTCCTGAGAACGGGACTTTACGGCCGTTTTTACGAACGGTCAGAGCAGGTGTGTTTTACGCTTGTAAAAACGGCCGTAAAGGCCCTGGAAATCGGCCCATCGGCCAGGAGAGACTCGCTGCTCGCCGTAAAAAAACGGCGGGCAGTGATTCGTGTCGGGAGGCGGGCGTGGGGGGTGGGGGGAGAATAGTGGGAGGGCGTCGGACCAGCGTGTCCGTAAAAATTTACGCCACCCGCTATTCTCCGAATTTTCGTGAGAGCGGAGAATTGCGCCCAAAGAGTTAAATTTCTCCTAGCTACATCTAATTGGAGCACTTTCCTTAACAGCCAATGAGGTGGCTGCTTTGCTGTGATGTCACTCTTCAACGTAAGTTTTTAAAGATTTAAAGAGGTTAACTTACCTTCCCGACAGACTCCTGGCCACTGCTGCCGCCGAAAATCTGAAGGCCACTGTTCCTTATCACCACATTCTTTTTTGTGAGAGGAGGTGGGCGGGTGGGAGACACTACACGTGTAGTGTCTCGAGTTCAGCCTCTGCCCAAGTATATTAGTTGACTCACCTAACCAGAGAGCAATTCTACCACCCCCTCTCAGCTCCTCCCTCTCACGGCTTCTCTAAGGTAAGTTTTTAAAGTGGGACCCTTACCTTCCCAATAGCCCGCTGGTTACTGCTCTCACAGCTACCGCTGAAAAACTCTCCGTGCTCTTTAATGAAGTCTCGCTCTCGGCTCTCCGCGCTCTTAAAGGCAGTCTCCCCCGTCTCTCCGCGCTCTTAAATGAAGTCTCTCCGCTGTCTGACCGCTCTTTAATCCTCGCCCTTGTCTCTCCGCACTTTAATGAAGTCTCGCCGCTGTCCCTCCGCGCTCTTTAAAGACGTCTCGCACCTGTCTCTCCGCTCTTAAATGAACTCTCGACCCTGTCTCAACGCGCTCTTTAATTCGGATTGACAGATCAGGTGCGTATGATTCCACGGTGCAGACTCGATGCGCTCAAGGGCCTTTTCTGCATTGTATTTTTCTGTGGTTGCAAACATTGTTGCATTTGTTGGACGAACTCTGAAATGGAAATTCTGATGCATCTGAAGAATATTTGGGAGGAAGATTAAGGTGACCTATCATTTACCTGCGAAGATAGGAAGAAGGACAATTATACCAGATACATAAAATTAGATATATCAGCAGAAGGAAGAAGATAGGCAGGAATCAGTGTGTTGAAGCTAAATTTACAGCACACCAAAAATATCGTTGAAGGTAGGGCAATAGGTCGATATTTCAGAGTGCTCCACCTTTGGTACTGCCTGCAAATATTGTAAAAGCAGGACCGTTAGTTCCTGAATGAGCATCATCAGAAAAATAACAATGAAAATGTCCCAATAAGTCTTCCGCAGAAGCATTTGAAGATTTGTAGCCATATACTGGTGTGGACTATATTAGAAGAACACGATGTCGACATGCGGGTCAGAATCCCGATAATACAGAAATACGCAGAAATGTATGGTCTGCAAAATGTGAAACACCTTTTAAGAAAATTAAGCACATTTTTTGTATTAATTTGCGGGATGTGGGCGTCGCTGTTTCGGCCCGTATTTATTTCACACTCCCAGTTGCCCTTCACACGGTGGCGTTGACTTGACTTATTGAACCGATGCAATCCTTCAGGTACACGTACACCCACTGCACTATTATAGAGGGAGTTCTAGGATGCTGCACCAGTGACAGAGGAGGGGCGGCGATATGTAAGTCCCTTGGAAGCGAACGTCCAGATGTTGGGTCACCAGGCGTCTGTTTCTCCTGTGCTTCTAGATGGTAGTGCTCGTAGATTAGGAAGCTGTTGTCTGCGGAAACTTGGTGTGTTACCGCAATGCATCTATTGGATGGTACACACATTTGCCATTGTTCGCCGGTGGTCCGGGATTTGAATGTTTGTGGAAGAGGGAGCAATCAAGCGAGCTGCTTTGCCCTGGATGGTTTCGAGCTTCTTGCGTTGTCATGGGAATGTCCCTTTCAGAACTGTCTTCTCAAATGGCTACAGTGATGTCATTGTGTGGATGGAGCTAGGGGTGGCTCTGGTTTTTAGTTTAGTTTTGAGCTGGAAGCTGTTTCTGGCTCTGAGTTTTACTTTCCGTTTAGACAGTTGGAGGCTGTGCTCAGAGTCTCTCTCACTGCATGTTGAAAATGCGTCTCCAGATCACTTGAATTCAAAGTAATCAGGGTGTTCTGGAAGGCATTCAAACCTACTATTTTGTGGTAAATTCGATTGCCTGATATGTGGATGTTGTTACTTGTGTAAAACAGAAAAGGGAAGTTACTAAGGGTTAAATATAGAGTACTGTAGCTGTGTGGGTTATGTATGTTTGTAGTTGATAAAAATGTTTACTGTCTATTCATAAAATGTATACTGAATTCGTAGAATAAACTTTCTTTTTGATTACAAGTATTTAAGGTCTGTCTTGCACAACACCTGAAGAGGAGGCCCTTGTGCTCCTCGTAACCAAAATTTATAAACAGTTGTATGCCACGTGAACTCCATGATATACTTTAGTGTTCTCTACAACATGGTACATAACAGAATGCTGCTCTCATCAAAGCAAGCATGGAGTATCTCATTACAGTCCTGACTTGTGCTTTACAGATGGTGGCATGGAAATTATGGGTAGGGAGGTGGGTTACTCGCCGCAGGATTCATTGTCTTTAAATTGCCCTGGTAGTTTAGTATTAAAGTGGCTAGCTGAGTTCAGTTTCTGATCAATTACAACGAGAATGCTGATTGTTCTGAGTTTTGCCATGGTAATGCCACTGATGTTCAGGGAGAGCGGTTTGATCGTCACTTGTAGGCGAAGGACATTACCGGACACTTATGTGTCGCGAATGTCACTTGCCACTTGTTAGACCAATCGTCGATATACTCCTCGTCTTGCTGCAGGTGTACCTGGACTACTTTAATATCTGCAGAGCCGCAAATGGTTTTGAACATTGTGCAGTCATCAGGAAACATCCCCATTCTCGCCTTATGATGGGAGGAAGCAACTGACGCTTGTTCCGCCGAGGACACCTACTCGAACCGCCAGTACCATGCTCATTTGTGCCAGGTATGACTGCAACCAGTTGGATTAGATTGGATTGGATTTATTTATTGTTTATAGTCACGTGTACCGAGGTGCAGTGAAAAGTATTTTTCTGCAAGCAGAGAGCTCCCCCTTGATTCCCATTGTCTCGAGTTTAGCTAGGGCTCCATGATGTCATACATGCTCAATTGTTGCTTCGCTGACTAGGGCACTTAACCTCACCCCACTGCTGGCATTTAGCACTCTTGTCAATATTGAACCAAGACTGTTCTGGATCGCGAGTCCAATGTCAGCAATATTAGCATCCCCGATTGCCTTTGAAGTGTCCAGTGCTTTCAACAATTTTTTGATTACTCGTGTAGTGAATCGCATTGGCTGGAGATCGAGATGGATCATCTACTCGGCACTTCTGGCTGAAGATAGTGAAAAATGCCTCAGCATTACCTTTGCACGTACATGGTAGGCTCCTACATCATTGAGAATGTGGATATTTGTTTATCCTCCTCGTCCAGCGAGTTGAACAAATGTCCACCACCATTGACAACTTTATGTGGCAGGACAACGGAACTCAGATCTGATGCGTTCTGTGTGGAGTCGCTTAGCTCTGCTGCTTATGTAAGGCACAGAAGGCGTCCTGTATTGTAGCTTAACCAGGTCGACACCTCCATTTTCGGTATGTGTGATGTTCCTCCTGCCATGCACTCGTGCACTCTCCAGTGAACAGGGTAGATTCCGTACCTTATTGGGAATGATACATTGGGGGATACGCCAGGCCAAGACGTTTCCGATTGTGTCTGCTGATGGTCCACAACGCATCATGGATTCAAGGACTATCCCGTTTACCACGGTGGTAGTGCAACGCACCACGATTGAGGGTATCCTGAATGTGCAGACGGAAATTTGAGTCAACAAGGAAAAGGGGTGTTCAGTTCTATCGATACTGTCATGGGCAGATGCACCTGCAGCAGGATGGTTGACGAGGATGAGATCAAGTATGTCTTCCCCTCTTGCTGGTACTCTCACGGCCTGCTGTAGTTTCAGCCTAGCAGCTGTGTCCTTAAGGTCCCGGCCAACTCTGTCTCTGGTGGTACGACCGTGCCAGTTTTGGCGATGGGCATTGAAGACCAGAGCGAATTGTACGCCCTTGCCACCCACAGTGCTTCCTTCAAGTGCTGTTCACCATGGCCAGTACTGATAATCAGTAGCTGCCATTTCCGATGTCTGGCGGATCTTCTGGATTCATTCAGCGATTGAAACTGTCCGATGTCACATGGAGGGCAGACCAGGTAAGGTAGCAGATTTAGTTCCCTGAAGGACATTAATGTAACAGATGGGTTTTTACAAAAGTCGACTTTGGTTTCAGTTCATTATTAGCCATTTAGTTCTAGGTGAATTATTCAGTTTAAATTTCATCCATGCTGTGGAGGGATTAAAACTCGGGTACCCACGTCAATATCCTGGGTCTCCGGATTACAAGTCCAGCGGCAACAACATAGTAATCCCCTGATAATTGAAATTATTTTAAAATTGCCATGGATGCCAGCAACTTGAGAATGGGGTAATGCCACGACAAGATGACGATTATGGATGAGAGTGTACATAAGTGTAGAACATAGAACATAGAACGATACAGCGCAGTACAGGCCCTTCGGCCCTCGATGTTGCACCGACATGGAAAAAAAACTAAAGGCCCTCTAACCTACACTATGCCCTTATCATCCATATGCTTATCCAATAAACGTTTAAATGCCCTCAATGTTGGCGAGTTCACTACTGTTGCAGGTAGGGCATTCCACGGCCTCACCATTCTTTGCGTAAAAAACCCACCTCTGACCTCTGTCCTATATCTATTACCCCTCAATTTAAGGCTATGTCCCCTCGTGCTAGCCACCTCCATCCGCGGGAGAAGGCTCTCGCTGTCCACCCTATGTAACCCTCTGATCATTTGGTATGCCTCTATTAAGTCACCTCTTAACCTTCTTCTCTCTAACGAAAACAACCTCAAGCCCATCAGCCTTTCCTCATAAGATTTTCCCTCCATACCAGGCAACATCCTGGTAAATCTCCTCTGCACCCGTTCCAAAGCTTCCACGTCCTTCCTATAATGAGGCGACCAGAACTATACGCAATACTCCAAATGCGGCCGTACTAGAGTTTTGTACAACTGCAACATGACCTCATGGCTCCGGAACTCAATCCCTCTACCAATAAAGGCCAACACACCATAGGCTTTCTTCACAACCCTATCAACCTGGGTGGCAACTTTCAGGGATCTATGTACATGGACACCGAGATCCCTCTGCTCATCCACACTACCAAGAATTTTACCATTAGCCAAATATTCTGCATTCCTGTTATTCTTTCCAAAGTGAATCACCTCACACTTCTCCACATTAAACTCTATTTGCCACCTCTCAGCCTAGCTCTGCAGCTTATCTATGTCCCTCTGTAACCTGCAACATCCTTCCGCACTGTCTACAACTCCGCCGGCTTTAGTGTCGTCTGCAAATTTACTCACCCATCCTTCTGCGCCCTCCTCTAAGTCATTTATAAAAAATGATAAACAGCAACGGCCCCAGAACAGATCCTTCTGGTACGCCACTCGTAACTGAACTCCATTGTGAACATTTCCCATCAACTACCACTCTCTGTCTTCTTTCAACTAGCCAATTTCTGATCCACATCTCTGAATCACCCTCAATCCCCAGCCTCCGTATTTTCTACAATAGCCGACCGTGGGGAACCTTATCAAACGCTTTACTGAAATCCAGATACACCACATCAACTGCTCTACCCTCGTCTACCTGTTCAGTCACCTTCTCAAAGAACTCGATAAGGTTTGTGAGGCATGACCTACCCTTCACAAAACCATGCTGACTATCCCTAATCATATTATTCCTATCTAGATGATTATAAATCGTATATTTTATAATCCTCTCCAAGACTTTACCCACCACAGACGTTAGTCTCACCGGCCTATAGTTACCGGGGTTATCTCTACTCCCCTTCTTGAACAAAGGGGCCATATTTGCTATCCTCCAGTCCTCTGGCACTATTCCTGTAGCCAATGATGACCTAAAAATCAAAGCCAAAGGCTCAGCAATCTCTTCCCTGGCTTCCCAGAGAATCCTAGGATAAATCCCATCAGGCCCCGGGGACTTATCTATTTTCACCTTGTCCAGAATTGCCAACACTTCTTCCCTACGCACCTCAATGCCATCTATTCTAATAGCCTGGGTCTCAGCATTCTCCTCCACAATATTATCTTTTTCTTGAGTGAATACTGACGAAAAGTATTCATTTAGTATCTCGCTTATCTCCTCAGCCTCCACACATAACTTCCCACCACTGTCCTTGACTGGCCCTACTCTTACCCTAGTCATTCTTTTATTCCTGACATACCTATAGAAAGTTTTTGGGTTTTCCTTGATCCTACCTGCCAAAGACTTCTCATGTCCCCTCCTTGCTCGTCTCAGCTCTCTCTTTAGATCCTTCCTCGCTTCCTTGTAACTATCAAGCGCCCCAACTGAAACTTCATGCCTCATCTTCACATAGGCCTCCTTCTTCCTCTTAACAAGAGATTCCACTTCTTTGGTAAACCACGGTTCCCTCGCTCGACCCCTTCCTCCCTGCCTGACTGGTACGTACTTACCAAGAACATGCAATAGCTGTTCCTTGAACAAGCTCCACATATCCAGTGTGCCCAACCCTTCTCCAACCTACACATCCTAAGTCATGTCTAATGGCATCATAATTGCCCTTCCCCCAGCTATAACTCTTGCCCTGCGGGGTATACTTATCCCTTTCCATCACTAACGTAAAGGTCACCGAATTGTGGTCACTGTTTCCAAAGTGCTCACCTACCTCCGGATCTAACACCTGGCCTGGTTCATTACCCAAAACCAAATCCAATGTGGCCTCGCCTCTTGTTGGCCTGTCAACATATTGTGTCAGGAAACCCTCCTGCACACATTGTACAAAGAACGACCCATCTAATGTACTCGAACTATATCTTTTCTAGTCAATATTTGGAAAGTTAAATTCTCCCATAACAACTACCCTGTTACTTTCGCTCTTTTCCAGAATCATCTTCGCCATCCTTTCCTCTACATTCCTAGAACTATTAGGTGGCCTATAGAAAACTCCCAACAGGGTGACCTCTCCTTTCCTGTTTCTAACCTCAGCCCATACTACCTCGGAAGAAGAGTCCCCATCTAGCATCCTTTCCGCCACCATAATACTGTCCTTGACTAGCAGCGCCACACCTCCCCCTCTTTTGCCCCCTTCTCTGAGCTTACTAAAACACCTAAACCCCGGAACCTGCAACAACCATTCCTGTGTATCTTTCAATCAAACTAAGTATGTGCTTAAGTTCGTCCTGCGCCATTGAGAGTGACGCCTTTGCATTTCTATGAGCCTTTCAACGTTGCGCTTCATGTTTGACTTGATTAGAAGGAAACCCCACTCTATGCTGACCATAATTCGCTTCCGTTTGTGGAAGGCAATTAGCTCTCAAAGTTGAAGATTATTTCGTTGAATTTTCTTGTTGCATCCTTTCAACGAAAACAATGTGTATTGCCCTCGAACAGGTAACATTATTGCAGCCACGATGCCACACGTTTATTTGCCGATCCTTGGTAGATGAATAATTGGGGAAATGCGTGCAGTGATAACAGAATGTTACTTGGATCTGCTTTTCGAGAATTGTGCCACATACCTTGTGATCAAACGACCTTGTAACTACATTTCACTCCTCCCAGAAGTGAGATGTCTGAAAGCCTTTGTGTTCGTTTCCTTTGTTCCCATTTGTTTTAATTTATTATTTTTGGTCCCTGGATCTAGATTTGGGATGTACGTTCAAAAACGAAAGGATCACTTCCTGTGGTGCCATGGGGAAGAGCCCTGATAGAAAGTGCCTCCTTCCTCAACAGTGTTTTTATTTGGCCATTTTGGTCCGTCATGCAGGGGTTTTTCACGTGAAAATCTGGTGAAGTAGAAGAACTAATATTTGACCTTCGGTGAGAGATGTCGAAGCCATACCAGAGGAGGAGTGTGTAGGATAAGAAGAACTTATTGAATTCAAAGCGCACCTGTGGAGCAGGTAATAGAGTAAGGACCCGAGGCGATATTGCCCACTCAGTGGTCTGCAGGCAAATTGGTGGACTTCTTATCAGCCGAATTTGAGAAGAAAACAACAAAGCAGGCGTTCACTTAGATTTGACAATCATGGTAGAAAGAATTTGCGCGGCCGTGGAGAGGCTGGATTAGCGGATGGAGTCACAGAATGCATTAATTCTGAAAGTGGTCGATCAGGTTGCATTGATTCAGAAGGTGGTGGCTCAGGCTGCTTTCTTGCAAGCAAGTATGTTGATGATAGTTGTGATGCAAAATGAGTTAAAGGTTAAGATTGGTGAGCTGGAGAACAGTTGAAGGCGAAAATAAGTGAGGTTTGTAGGGCTGACCGTGTGCGTTGAGAAGCGAGAAGCACGGATTACGTGGCGAAAATGCTCAAGCAGTTGGAAGGAAAGGTTGCTTTGACCACCCTCTTGCAGCGGAACGGGTCATCGGTCATTGAGGAAGAAGGCACTTACTATGGAACCCCTGATGGTGACCATTGCATGACTCCACAGATACCTGGACAAGGATAAGATACTCAGCGAGACAAAGGAAAAACGTGAGTGTAGCGGCCAAGGTCGAAACTACCAGGAATTGGCAGCAGAGCTTGCAAAAAGGAGGATCTTGTTCAAGAAGGTAACGGTTGCTCTTTTTAGGATGAAGCTGAGGTTTGATATAATGTACCCGGCTCGCCAGTGGGACACCTGTGGGGTATCGAACATAACTTTGATGCGTCGGATGATGCAATTAACTTTATAAACGAACGTTGACTGGGAGGAATTTGTAGATTCTGGTTGGAATCACCTGCATTGCTGAGTTCACTCTTTTTGCTCAGGGTACTAGTTGTCCAGGTTTTGCTTTCTGTTTTTTGCTCTGTTATCTATTTGTGTAATTTTGAAATCTCGTCCAAACTGAGTGTGGGGGACAGGCGTTCGGCGTTCGGCTGGGTTTGAATTGAACTGCAATTGCCGACCAGACTGGTCTCATGGAATGTGAGGAATCGAATGGGCCATTTAAAATATCTTGCATGTTCTCCCATTGGAATGCTTTGAAGGCATTCATGAGCTTATTGTAGGAGAAACACATAAGGATGTGGATCAAATGAAGTTGATAAAGAATGACTCGGACATATTTTCCTTTCAGGGGAGCCACTCTTCTTATTACTAAGGCGCTGGCTTTTTCGGTGGATAATGTTAGACACAAAGAAGTACGGCAGGATCAGGCGGGGTGAATTCTGCTATAGACGTTATTAAAATTTTAATAGAGAAGCAAAACGCATCTCAGCTTGGAGACAGGAGAGCACAGGATATATATATATATTGGACAATCGTTCGCACTCCTTTTGCTACACCCATTACTTCGTAGTCTGTCATTTTCCGAATTAGACTTGCTCAATGTTGACAATTATTGGGAATTTGTCGTGGCCAATCTACGAATCCTGCCCACCTATCAAGACCTATACTAACAAACAAGTAATATTTATTCATTTCTCTCATGATTACCATGGTGAAGTTATTATTCTCAATGTCAACTGAGTTTCACATAACATTTAGAATTTGTAATAGGTCACGTTTCTAGTTATTTGCTAATTGGAAACTATATTATCCAATAGGAAACGAATGTATCGTATCAATTTCTCCCCTCTGATAACAGTTCGTGCCAGCAGCTTAGATTCTTAAGAAAATAAAATGTCGGTCTCTCTCTTCTCGGCCATCCAGCCATAAGGTCTCAAATAGGTTCTGAATGCGAGCCGAAGAAATGCCCTGGATCCTGTTACTTTGAATGCTAAGGGCAATGTGGTCAGAGCTACTAATTCGCGCAATATTGTATAATGCTTACGTTGACGGATACTGTGCAAACAATACTTATGATTACACAAAGTGTGTCCTTAATGATTTCCGAGTGACTGTATAGAGGTGAGGATGGCAATAAAGACGATTTGAGTGGAACCTGCCAGGCGAAGTGCGAGTGAGTGATTAGTGTTCGTCCAATGGAGATACATTCGTTGAAACGAACGGAAGGTGAAGTCAATTGCTCTTAAGTCAACTCTCAAGGAGTCGGCATGGTGTACATGAGCTATAATTCAAATTCCTGATTCTTAGCAACTTTATTACTGAGTTTCATATAACCAGAGATAAACTACTCATAAACCATTAGCTGACAGATCGTAATCTATAGAAAGAAAACACATTACATCAGGGAGCACAGATATATTAATGCATCGAACTCAAACCGTTTATAAATTGCGTGACTAACTTCTGTTCTCTTTTGTTCCACTTGGACGCTTCCATCCTTAACTATCAGAACATAGACCACAGAACGTAGAAAAGTACTGGACAATACAGGTCCTTCCACCCACGATGCTGTGCCGACCGTTTATCAGAATCTAAGATCAACATAACCTGCTGCCATTTAATGCTGTCGATGTGCCTGTCGAAGTGTCGCATAAATGGCCCTCATGACTCTGACTGTACCACCTCTTCCGGCAGTGAATTCCACGCACACAGCACTCTCTGTGTCATGAATCTGCGCCTGACATCTCCCCTATACATTCCTCAAATTACCTTAAAGTTATGTCCCCTCGTGACAGCCATTTCTGCCATGTGGAAAGGCCTCTGGCTATCTACTCCAGCCATGCCTCACATTACCTTGTATATCTCTATCATGTCACCTCTCTTCCTTCTTCTCGAGTGAGAAAAACCATAATTCCGTCAATATTTCTTCATAAGACATGCCCTACAGTCCATACAGCATCCTGGTAAATCTCCACTGCACCATCTCCAAAGCATCGAAATCTTTCCCCTGATGAGGCGACCAAACATGGACACAATATTCCAAGTGTGGTCGAATCAGTTTGTTAAAAAGCTGCAGCAAAACCTCGCGGCTCTGACACCCAATTCCCCTGTTAATCAATGTCGATACACGATACGCGTTCTTAACAGCCCTATTAACCTGGGTGGCAACTTTGGGGAAGCTATGTACTTGGAACCCAAGGTGCCTCTGTCCCTCCACACTGCCCAGAATAATGTATTTTCCCCTTATTCAGCATTCAATATCGAACTTCCAAAATTAATACTTTGCATTTAGCTTGGTTGAACTCCATCTGAGGGTTCTCCGTCCAGCTCTGCATCCTGTCGATGTCCTGTTGTAACCTGCAACAGCCATCGTCACCATCTACAATTCCACGAACATTCGTGACTTCGGCAACCTTACTAACCCACCCTTCTATTGTTATTTCATGTCTTGTAATTTCTTGTATCATGCGGTTGTAAACTGTGAAGTACATGATTTTAGATGAATACAAGCATTGCCAAATCTGAAAACAAATGTGCAGATTCTGTCATTGTGTTGGTGGCGTTCTGTACATAAATAATGTTGACAGACTTTATCAACGTTATCTCTTTTGACCTGTGGAAGCAAAAGCGGAATTAGATATGCGGAATGCCGACTGTTTGCATATCTGCGAAGACGTGGATGATACGTCTTGGAAATGAAATTATGGATTGTGATGCCAATGGAGTTGATTCCAAAATAGTACTTTTCTAGGCTTCTGCCATCCAATTAGCGCGTATTTCTATGCACAGGTATGCCCTGTACAATAAATATGGGCAGATACAATTTGATAAATTCCTGCCACGTCGCTCGACTACGGCAAACGGGGAGATATATTTTGCAGCAGTATATAACTCATTTCAGCATCTTCCGCAATGTTGAACTGTAGTTTTCATTGCTGCTGGGAAACTCAGAACATCTCAATTCATATTTTTCTCAAAATATTGACCAACACATTTTTGTAGTGGTAAGCAGGCAGTGCTGGAATTAGATTCGAGGTATATTTTGTCTGTGCCGTACACTTGTGAGCACAATAATTTTGCAGTCAGATTGTTGAGAAAGCACCGTCCACTCTTTGAGTAATAGTTTCATTTCAAAGACGGGAGTGTTCTCCACAATACTGCACAATGTTGCAACAGTAAGAGTCACCACTACACACTGCTTGTTCAGACGAAGTCCAGCCTTGACATTGAAGATAGCAACGACCGCTTTGTCTGGCAATCGATCATGCTAAATGAAAGAGGTTTCGAAAACATCAGCAAATCTGAGTAACTGAATAACTAAGAGGTGCGCTGGGCCGGAAACAACCGCAGGATTCTACACGGCAGTAATATGCATCCCCGTGGCCCAGCATTTCATCAACTCACCTATTCTCGCCAATGTATGGATCAAAGTTCAATGAATCAAATATACAGACACGCGCGATAGGTGTTTACAACTGAATTGTAATCCTGGTCAACCGACTGCACAGGAGCAAGCGCTGCCCACAGCGCTGAGGACCTGAGTTCTGATTCCGGCCTTTGCACATTGTCCGTATGGAGTTTGCACAGTCGCCCCGTATCTGCGTAGGTTGAGCTCCAGAATGCGAATATGTGCATGGTATGTGCAATCACCACGCTAAAATGCTCCATAATTGGACAAAAGTGAATTTAGTATTCCAAACTTCGACACAATTCACTTGGTCTCCAACTTCAAATCATCAATGTAAATTGTGAACAATCGTGGATCCAACACTGATCCCTGAGTTACACCACTGACTACTGATTGCCAACTAAACACCCTTTCAGCTCCACTCTTTGCTTTCTATTAATTTACTAATCATCTATCCATGGTACGACTTTACCATTAACGCCATGCATCTCTATCTGATGGAGCAACATTTTGTGTGACCCCTTGTCAAAAACTTTCCTGGAATCCAGATATACCCCATCCGTTGGCTCCCCGTTGTCTACCGCTCTCGTAATGTCCTGAAACAAATTCGTCTAAATTAGTTAGGCTCGACATGCACTTTATGAACCCATGCTACGTCTGTCCAGTTGGACACTTTCCATCCAGATGCTTCTATATTTATTTCTTGATGATAGATTTCAGCATCTTCTCTACTACGGAATTAATGCCAACAGGCCTATTATTACCCACATTCTGCCTAACTCCTTTTTGAAACAGTGGTGTCACGTTTGTTAATTTCCAGTCCGCCAGGAACACCCCAAAATCTAGTGAATTTTGATAAATTATCACTAGTGTATTTGCAATTTCCCTTGCACCTCGTTTAGATCTATGGGATGCATTCCTTTAGGACCTAATAATTGTAGACGTTTGGCCCCATTAGCTTGCCCATCCCTACCTCCTTATTGATAACAATCGTCTAAAGGTCCTCACCTGTCAGCCTCTACCTCATCAGCCATTTCCATTTTCTTCGTGTCTTCCAATATGAAGACCGATCCAAAAAAACTGTTCAGTTCCTCATTCTTTTCCTCAGCTCCCATTATTAAATCTCCCCTCTCGTCATTTAAAGAACCAATATTTACCTTAGCCACTCTTTTGCTTCCCGTATTTGTAGAAACGTTTACTATCTGTTTTTATATTCTGAGCAAGTTTGCTGTCATAATGTATCTTACTCAACGTTGTAGTTTGTGTTAGTAGCTTTCTGTTGTCTCCAAACAATTTCCCAATTGTCGAGTTTCCCACTAGTGTTTGCCACGTTGCATGCTTTTCTAATCAATTTGACAGTCTCCCTTATTTCCTTCGATGTCCACGGTCGATTTTCGCTCTTTCTCCTGTCATTCATTTTTGTTGGTTTAAACCTTTCATAAAACAAAGAAAAATCGCTTGGCAGGTTCTCCACTGTTCCTCAACTGTTACAGCACGACGTCTTTGCTCCCAGTCTGCCTTGGCCAACTCTTCTCTCATCCCATTTGTGACATCCTTTGCATAAGCACAAAAAACGAGTTTTGGATTTTACATTATCACCCTCCATTTGTGTTTTAAATTCCACCTTATTGCGATCTCTCCTTACGGGAGGCTCCCAAACTATGAGATCAGTAATCAAACCTGTCTCATTAGACAGAACCAGATGTAGGACCACGTCTTTCTCCGTTCTTTGCATTGCATTCTTTTCCAGGAATCTATAGCGGATATATGACATACACATCTCCTCAATGCTGCCTTGACCGACATGTTTAAACCTATCGACATGTAGATTTACATCCCCCATGAGAACTGCTGTACCATTTCTACATACAGCAGTTATTTCTCTGATTGTTGCACTCCCTGTTGTAATGATCCTGTTTGGTGGCTTGTAGACTGCTCCTAGCAATGACTTTTTCGCTTTACTATTCCTGATTTCCACCCAAATGGATTCAAACTTATCCTCCATTGCAACAGTGTTATCCCTCACTGTTGCCCAAACGTCATGCTTAAATAACAACGCAACACAACCTCCCTTACCATCCATTGTGTTCCACCGAATGAGTGCTATTTTCTTTGAAATTATTACATAATGAAGTTAAATTGAGGAAGATGAAGAACTGCACTGATAAGTTCAATGTTCGACCAATCTCGTGCACGTTCTTGATAGACAAATTGTCCAAACTATGTAATATTGTCCAAATAAGAGGCATCAGAGATAGCCCAACAACAATTTATAAACAGTGCAGTTCAGCTGGAATTTTCAGAGCGCATGTGCGCAACGCAGTCCCCAGAAAATTAAATCAACAATTTAAAGTAACCATGTGAACACATGGCACATTGTTATATTCGTTGAATATATATTTTTGCTCCAACTTTTTTATTCCATATTTACTGGACGGATACAGAGATGATGTGGGAAATGCCAGATTTTAGTGGGAGGGATGAAATACAATAAGCAAGATCCTGGTGAAGAGCTAAGTTGCAAAAACAATTAGGTGAACAATTGTGCATGTCATGAACTGTGAATTAACGTGCAGTTCCTAATTAATAGTCTCTCGCCAAAAACTTTGCTATCCTAATCTGGTAGATCTGTCAATTGTTTTAATACTGCATTCCAAAAAAATAACACGGAGACGCTATATGCATTCCAAAAATGTAACTGAAATGGTGAAGATGCTCTTATTTCGTTCCGGGTTTTTTCTAATGTCCGTCTTGGGTCCAAATTAAAGGACTAAATTGAAGTCTCTGTGTACTATTGAAGGAACTAATGATTTTCGGACTATATTTTAGTATCAGCTGCGGAAGGTGCGAATGGAACCACCTGGCAGCAATGCCAGTCAAGTTTGCGAACATTGCTGGAGAGAATTAAGTATCTGATGTAACATAATGTCGGCGACAGAGTCATATAGTCACAGATATTTACATCATAGAAACAGGCCCTTCAGCCATGCTTGTCCATGCGGACCAGTTTCCATCACTGAGCTAGTCCCACTTGCCGGTATCTGGCCCAATTTTCTGTATACTCATTCTGCCCATGTAACTCTCCAACTGTTTTTCAAAGGAAAACATTGCACACTCCTCAATCACTACCTTTGGCAGCTCGTTCCAGATTCTCGCTCAATACCCTCTGTGTGAACAAAATTCCCCGTTGCTCTCTTTTGTATATCTCCCCTCTCAACTTAAATCTATGCCCTCTGGTTATAGACGTTTCTACCGTTGGGAAAATCTGGTAGGAACACCATAAAACGGCAGTGAACGACAGTGAAAGATTTTTGATTACGAATCAATGTCTTAAATAACGGTGTACTCAAGTACGGACATGCAAAATTAAAGGAATGAATGAGAAAAGATATGTTGTCCTTAATTTTAAGAGTTATTGCCCATTAATTAAGTTGTTATCTATGCCGTGTCCGTGATATTTATTGTGTGCTTATCATTGTCGGCTTTAACAGCTTGAATGGCACAGTGGGACAGTGGTTCGCACTACGGCATGACAGCAACAGGCACACTCGTTCATTTCCGGCCTTGGCTCCTTGTCGGTGTGGGGGATCTACGTTCTCCGTTGTCTACGTGTATTTCCTCCTGGTACTCCGGTTTCCTCCCATTGTCCAAAGATATGCGTGTTAAGTGGATTGGCCATCAAAAATTGCCCTTCAGTGGCGATGAATGTGCAGCTTAGGTTATGAGGTGTCAGTGATCGGAAGGAGTGGGTAAGGTCAATGTCGGTAAGATGCGCCGAATTGCCTCCTTCTGCACTGCATGGTTTTTCTGATTCTACACACATCTCTGCCTCTAATTTCTGAACTTCTGTCCGGAGTGGTCCCTTTTTACAAAATGCGCTGTTTCCGGAAAAGTCGTCTGCTACGAAGTTCCAGGCGTGGCAATGATACAAGACTTTGTTCGAGAAGCACATACCCTTTGCAATTCAGTCCACTGTCGTCGCGCCAGTCATGAGCTTGTATTAGACTTTAACAGCAAACATTCAAGTTTTCTTGGTAAGTTGATAGGAGACAAATTATTTAAGTGAAATATGTCTGTCCTGTTAAATATTATAAATAATATATAGACTGTAGTGGGGTTTATGTATTTTTTTAAAGAAAAGTGAATTTCTCGTTGCATTCACATTGAAGAAAGTTATTTGCATGTATTTTTGGTGCAACAGTTGAAATGTTGCTTCTCTTCTGTTGAGTGTTTTTACGATGTTTAATGTAAAGAAGGGATTTAGGGAAATATGTTGATGTTGTTTCCTATCAGTGGCCAATTTCGTAGAAAAATGGGTTGATTATTAACTGGAAGAGAGGATGGCACGGGTGTCTCAGACGAGAGTGGGCACACCTATCGTGTTTTTTTTTCCATAAAGAAAGCAAGACAATACATTTTGGTGCAATATAACAATTGCCAAAAAACTCTCGAGCAGAGAATTAAGTAAACAACATAGATTACGGTGAATATGAAAGAAGTCTGAAGTGAAAGGAACAGAGTAAACCGCAACTGGTACATAGTAATGCTCACCAACGTTAACGAAAGAGGTTGAAATACAGACTGGACGAAACTTGAGAGAGAAAAGCCAAAGTTCTGAAGTAATTATCAGCTTGATATCATTATTTCCCGAATTTGGTAACAATTCTGTTGAGAGAAGATTTGTAATGAATCACGAATAAATCATTTCGGAGGAATTTCAAGAGAAATATTACGGTGATCAATTTATTTTTCAATGCTGTTTTCGAGTATGGATTTAGCCTTCAAACATGAGTACATTAGTGAAGATAATTTTGTTTGATGAAGGATGACCACGCCGCCAAATGTTATGTTTTGGTTTTGTATGTTAGAAGCTAATTTGCATCACTGTAACTCTGTTCTGCCATGTTTGCTAAAGAAGTGTCCACTGTTGCTGACTTAAAGTTTGGTTTTCCTCCCGGGGTCGAACCGTCTCTTAGAAACACCAGCTGGGTTCGCTAAAACCATTTCGTCATAACGCAAATGATTCCACAATCCGATGTGATATCTAGATCTGGATCTGAACTTTTTTATTTTGAATAATGTGTGAGTTAGTCCTTGCTTACCTGGTCGACGAATCACTGAAAGCCGAGTGCCATGTAGTTAAAAGTTGAATCATTCCACAAAATGCTGGTATGCATTCGGATGTGTTACTTCTTTCTGTGAAAATATATGTTTGCCGGAATTAAGTATATTGTTTGTACTTCTCGTCAGAATTTCAGAAGTGCCAGAAAGGTAAGGAAACAGCAACGTGGCTTTCTAATTTCAGCACATGCCACAATATGGGTATCAAGTCATCGAATATGCTGAGAATGTCATGTACATATCTGTCGCTTCATATTTTAAAGGGCAGGGATGTTTTATTGGAAAGCCGCAACCCTCCATTTTAAATAAATTGCAAAGCACACACTTCGATGCAAAATGCATGAAAAGATATAATTGTGCTTCAGACTTAAGCAATAGTGTGTCTAAATTGGTGGAACATATTCTTGTATTCGTCAAACCATTCCAGAACATATCGGTATGCTTTATCAGACCACAGCTGACCAATTAACTCTGAGACACTTTGTCAACGTCAAAACACCTCCGGAACAAACATGGGGATAATTGGCACATTTTGTCCAGTACAATTTTTAAAAAAGAGATTCAAAACCGAAGTCGGAATTATTTATTTGTCTTTACCCACATTACTAATGTCTGATATTGAAAAGTTGGTTCAAAGACAACAATCATATATTTTTGCTCGTCATATTTCCATTGTTGCAGAAAATTAAACACATTGGCAAGGTGCATATTAAATTATTTTTAAAATTAATACTGCCAGGAAAGCGTGTTTTTATAGCGTGTCATCAAAACGTTTTGGCATACATAGAACATAAAGTACAGAAGAAGGCCATTCGGCCCATCGAGTCTGCACCGACCCACTGAAACCCCTCTTTCCAGGAGTCTGCACCGACACACGTACAGTCCTTTTTCCACCCTTTCCCGTAACCAAATAAGCTCTCTTAATCTTTTTAGTCCCTTAGGGCACTTTATCATGCTCAATCCACCTAACATGTACGTCTTTGGACTGTGGGAGAAAACCGTAGCACCTGCAGGAAACCCACACGGTGAGACAAAAGCAGAACGTGCAGACTCCGCACACACAGCAACCGAGCGCGGAATCGAACTTGTGACCCCGGCGCTGTGAAGCCACAGTGCGACCGACTAGTGTTACCATGCTGCCCGTTTCGTGAACGTGCAAATTTAAAATATGTTTGTAAAACAGTTTAAATTATTAGTTATTACGCTATGGGACACAAGGAACAGTTCCAATCATTACATAGATACGTATCACTGTGCATAATGTTTGAATTTTAACTCATGAACCATTTGCCTACTTGCGGTCTTATGTGCACATTTTGTCTGTGAGGTGCACCGGTGCCGGGATTGCTTCATATTCCGTGGCCCAGATGATCGAAAAAAATTTATTCGAATGCTTCACTTGCTTCTCATGTGCTTGTTGATTTGTCCCAGGCAAAATAATTCTACAAAATGAATTATAGTTTTTCCTTGTGTCTAGAATTTCATGACACCCAAGATGGTAAGGAAGTATAAAACTAATTGAGACCGGGAAAATCGAGACGAGTGATGGAAGGAGTCCAGGAAAATAAAAACGACTCTCGATTTAATAATTACGATTCACTTCGAAGGACAGATATTAATCTATCGCTGTGGCTCTTGTTTCGTTTTATTTTAATAAAAAGATGGAATCAATTAACAAGATTGTATGTAGCATTTCAGCATTGATTTTGAGATGTGATACACATTTAAGACCAGACTACTTTTTTTACTTTAATAATGTATTTTGTTGTCAAGTTTGGCGTTACATTGTAGGATGCATGCCATCTCTGAGCGACGGTGGAGAAAACATTGACAAGACAAGACTGACATTGACTGCAGTTTTAATTTCCTCATGACAAAGGGTATCACTGGATGCTTTCAGCAAACGTAGAATTGAAAGTGAAGAACGGAGAGGGAATTGTAGAATTCTGACTGTTTTTAAGCAGGTTAAACCATTTAATACACGAAAAGTTGCGGTATTAAAAGTAAACAGTTTGGTCAAGCTTTGAAACGCCATCACAACAGTAAAAATGTGTTGTTGATATTTAATAATTTTTATTATTCCGATAAATACAAGTGAAATTCTTTTGAATCATTCAATCAAATAGAACATTCATCCAGATATCCGAGGTTCATGTCATTGCGGGTTGTTCGATGGCAAAAAATAGACAGAAAGTGAATGACAGACCGCAGTCATTGAGGAAAACAAATTTTTTTTTGATTGACTGCAGGAAATCCGGCTTATTTCTCCTCTTTCATTTCAACAAATATGAGCGTATACTGAACAAATAGATGATTCTTTTTGAGAATGCCTGTCCGGGGAGACAGGTACGGGAATCGAACCGTGCTGCTGGCCTGCTTGGTTTCCTTTGAAAGCCAGAGATTGTGAAAACAAGAGCAACGATACACTTTTGAGGCGGTACAAGGCCCTAGTTGAACTCCATTAGGAGACTTGTGAGCAGCGTTGGGTCGAATGTCTAAATAACGTTGTTATTGACTTGGAGAGGTTCCACTCGAGTTTCACAAGAATGAAGAGCTTGTTGTTTGAGGAGCGTGTGTGGGTTCTGGTTGTCCACTTGTTGCAGTTGGAAGGATGAGTGGGACCTTATTGAACCTTACAAGCAAATGAGGGGCCCGGTCCACATTGAGTGGACGTTGAGAGAATGTTTCCACACGTGCGAAAAACTAGAACCAGATGGCTCGGCCGTGTTATTGATGTGACGACCATTTAAATAAAAACGAGGAGAAATTTCTTCAGTCAGACGGTGGTGAATTTATGGAACTATTTTCTGCAGAAAAGCTGGGGTGTCCGTAATCTATGAGTGTTTTTCAGACAGAGGTGGATCGGTTGTTTATTAATTTGGGGATCAGGAGTTATGGGGAGAAGGCAGCGGAAGGAGGAAGAGTGCAACAACAGCCACGATTCAATGGTGGAGAAGGTTCTATGCCCTGACTGTTCTAATTCTGATCCCATGTCTTACATAGATACATCGAAAATAGGAGCTGGTGAAAGCATTTTGGACCTTCAAGGCTGCTCCGCAATTTATCACAATCGTGGCTGATCATTCAACTCATTAGACTAATCCTGCTTTTCTCCACATAACCATTAATCCCATTCGCCCCAAGTGCTATATCTCGCAGACTCTTGAATATATTCAATGTTTTAGCATCAATTCCTTCGTGTGGTACTTAATTCCACAGGCTCACCACTCTTTGGCTGAAGAAATTGTCTCGCCATCGCTGTCCGAAACAGTTCACCCTTAATACTCAGATTGTGACCCCATGATTGTGGATCCACCCACCGACGGGAACATCATCCATGCATCTAGCCTGTCTGGTCCTGTTATAATTGCATACGTCTCTATGAGATCCCCCCTCATTCCTCTGAACTCCAGCGAGAACAATACCAACCTGATTCTTGTCCCCTCATATGACTGTACCGCCATCCCTGGAAAAGGCGTTTTAAACGTACGCTACACTCCCTCAATAGCAAGAACATGATTCCTCAGAAAAGGAGACCAAATGCACACAATTTCTAGGTGTGGCCTCACCCATGCCCTGTATAATTCCAACAACGCCTACCCGCTCCTGTACTCGAAAAATCTTGAAATGAAGTCCAACATGCCATTGTCATTCTTTAACGCCCGCTGCACCTGCATGCTTACTTTCAGACACTGGTGCACAAGGACTTTCAGGTCCCGCTGCACACACCCCTCTCCCAATTTACAACCGATCAGGTAGTAATCGGCCTTGTTGTTTTTGGTTCCAAAATTAATAATCTCAAACTTTTCTAAATTATGTTGCATCTGTCCAGCTTGTGGTGTCCGATCTCTGCATCCTCGTCAGAGTTCACACTCCCACCCCACTTGGCATCATCTGCAAACTTTGTGTTTTTTTATATTTTGTACACTCATCCAAATCACTAACACATATGGTGAATAGCTGCGGACCCAGCACCAATCACTATGGCACCCCACTAGTTACTGCCTACCAATTTGACACTGACCCATTAATTACTACCCTTTGTTTCCACTCTGTCAACCAGTTTTGATCAATCTCAATTTCCGCCCCCCCCTTCATTTATATTTAATCTTGCACAATAGTCTTTTATGCAGGACTTTGTCTAACGCGTTTTGAAAGTCGAAAGACAACACATCGAATTGCTTCCGCTTGCCACCTGTACTGGTTACATCTTCAAAGAATGATTTACCCTTCATACATCTATGCTGACTCGAACTGTTCCTGCAACTCCTTTCGAAATGTTCTGCAATAAAGTCCTTGAAAATGGACCCAAGAATTTTCCCCACGACTGATGTTAGGCTTTCTGGTCTATACCTCCCTGCTTTATCTATCCTTCCCTCTTTTGAATATTGGAGTGACATTAGCTACCCTCCAATCTGCAGGGACTGTTCTAGAGTTGATAGACTTCCGGAATGTGACTACCACTGCATCCACTATTTCCAGAGCCAGCTCCGTAAACATGATGAGGATTATCGGGCCCGGCGGATTTATCCGCCTTCATACCTATCAATTTTTCGATCAACATTTCACTCTTAATATTGGTCTCCCTCAGTTCTTACCTGTCATTAAACCTTTCATTCGCCAACATTTCTGGTCGAATATTCGGACAATCCGTGGGTCATTGTGCACAATCAGGTAGACGTATTGTCGAAAGCATAAAACATGTACTCAGTGATGATATGGAATAGGCCGTTGCATAGCTTTCATTCAGAATTGGCAGGGCAAAATTTTCAATGCACGTACATGCCCTAACCGGTGAACGTTAATTTACCATACTTAATGTTCGAGTCGAAACACAGAGATTGCATGCATTCTTCTGGCGTTCCCGCCGCACGGGTCGATTCCTCCATTTGTGCCCCTGCCAGCGTATTTCCAAGTCCCATTTTCTGCCCACGGGAAGATTCAGCGGGCGGACAATGGATCCGCACCGGGAATACAAATAGAGGCCTTCAATTTAATAAATTCACTAATTAATCTGATGTGAAAGCCAGATGAACTGGACCGGTGGAATCATTTAAGTTGTATACGTGTAACAACCTAATATGGCACGTATCGTGCACTACGCAATATGGATAGATTACTGTCTTATTTTCAATGCTCGATGTGGGCAGGACGCCACAATAGAGCAATAACGAAGGAGAACATGTTTATACATATTCGCATGTTCTTAATTTCAATACATGGGGAGGAAGTGGGGTAGTAGTATTATCAATGGTTTGCTAAGCCAGAAACTCAGAATCGCGCTTTGGGTATCGGGTTTCGCATCCCCACATGATAGATGGTGAATATTTCAAATTCAATTGAAACCATCGTATACTTCAACCGATGTCGCGAGGGTGAATTGTGAGACGGATGCTGGGATCCGAAAGCTGATTTTGTACAGTCGGCAAACCAATGGCAAATGCTGTATCATTTGGATAACTGCGATGTTATTAATTATGGAAACAAAAACAAGAAGGCAGATTTTGTTCTATGTTCTATGTTCTATTACTGCCTGAATGGTTTTAAATTGGGAGAGGGGAGTGTGCAGCCGGACCTTGCTGTCCTTGTGCACCATTCCCTGAAGGTAAGCATGCAGGTTCAGCAGGCGGTAAGGAAAGCTAATCATATGCTGGGCTCCATTGCAAGATGTTTCGAGAGTAGAAGCAGAGATGTGTTGCTGCAAACGTACAGGGCCTTAGTTAGGTCACACTTGGAGTTTTGTGTGTTGTTTTTGACTCCTTCTCTGAAGACCGATCGTCTTGCTCTCGAGGGCGTGCAGCCAAGATCTAATGGATTGATTCCAGGGAGGGTGGGACTGTCACATGAGGCGAGATTGACTAGGTTGGGATGGTTCTCGCAGGATTTCAGAAGAATGTGGGGGATCTCATAGAAAGTTATAAAATTCTAACAGGACTCTACAGGGTAGATGCAGGGAAAATGTTACCAATGATGCGTGTGTCCAGAACCAGGGGTCACAGCCTGAGGATTCAGGGTAAACCATTTCAGACAGAGATAAGGAGACATTTCTTCACACAATGAGTGGTAAGCCTGTGGAATTCATTACCACAGGAAGTAGTTGATGCTAAAACTATGAATATATTCAAGAGGCAGCTGGATATAGCACTTGTGGAGAAACGGACGAAAGGCTGTCGGGAGAAAGCAGGATTTGGGTTTTGAGTTCGATGATCTGCCATGATCGTGAAAAATGGCAGGGCAGGCTCGAATGGGCAAAATGACTCCTGTTGCTCCTATCTTCTATCCATCTATGTATTTATCCCATATATTGCAAACACCCTTCACATTGTATAACATATTGAATTTGAAGGAGACACGTTGACTCATTATTGAAGATGAGAAAATTCACCATCGAACGCAATTTCTGCAACGGTAGGAATGGTCTGCTCGATATACCCTAGCTCATTCTCAAAAGCAATAAATGTGCAGAGATAACTATTAAGAGTGGCGGAATCTATGTAGTGGCGTGGGCAGGGCCGCAAACGTTTGCCAAAGATGTTCAAAAATCTATTGAGTTCGGTGAATCCGGGTGCATGCTGTCTTCGGCTGCGGCTCTGCATTCCCACCGTTACATACCAAGTGTCAGAAGTTAGAAACGGTACATTAATGTTCATGAACTGTCCGAATTATCAGATTTCACTTATCCTGGTGTTTATTGTTGAAAACTCATAGCAACATATTGATTCAGACCGACAGTCGTAAATAATCAGGTAAACAATATAGTTTTCACTTAACCGCCAGATGAGTAAAGCTTGTGTTTGTTTTTGTCGACATTAGACGTACTGTTGCCAAAGCATGCCTGAGCTTGATACGTATTAATATCGACAAGTGAAAAAATATCAGTCTCCAAAATATGCAGAGGTAAGCAGGTATCCATTTCCACAGATAATCAACGTTCTGATTCATCTGCCAACTAACTGTTGAAGCAGTTATGCTTGAGGCTTTACTTTCCTTTAACGCCATATTGATAGTATGTTGGCCACTGAGTTAGAAAGTGATTCGCTGCATGGCATTTTCTGTCGAACTGTACGATCAATAAATGTTGCTAATTGCAAGTTTAGTTCATTACGAAGTGACATTGCTTTAATGACGCGAAGAGTGGCAGTATGGTTAACATTGAGGAATAAGATCTTATGTTGCAAGAAAATATAGCCGGGTTGGACAGATGGGAAAATCAGTTGCAGATGGGAATTAACTCTGTAAAGCGGGAGATGATGCAATTTGTATGGAGTAACAAGACAATAAAGTATGCAATTAATGCATGGAAACTACGATGCTCAAAGCACATATGTGCCTTAGGATGCTTGCGCAATGATCCCTAAACTTGCAGGACGCGGTCATACTGTCGCATAAAAGGCATCCGGGACATTCGGCTTTATCAGTCGTGGCATAGCAGAACAAGGAGGTTATGACGGAGCTGTACATCGTTTTGCACACATCTGCTGGGGAACTGCATGCAATTCTGGAGGCCTCAAAATACGGACACTGATTAAACTCGAGAGGCTTCAGAAGACATTCACCAGGATGGTTCTCAGAATGCAGCATTTTCAGGATGAAGAGAGGATGAATTGGGTCAGTTTGATATCTGCACAGCCGACAAGGCTGTGGCATTGCATGACTAGGGTGTATACGATTATGAGCGGTATCCGCAGGGTAGAGGTGATTCAGTTGTTCCACTTGACTGAAGGGTGAATAACGAGGGTTGAGAATTTCAAAATGAACGGCAGGAGATTTAGAAGGGTTTTGAGGATTATTTTCCACCGGGACGTTCGTTGGTGTCTGAATTGTGTGTGTGGGCGGGGAGTAGAGATTTGCATTCTCATAACATTTAACAAACACGTGATGGCAGCACGGTGGCGCAGTGGATTAGCCCTGTTGCCTCACGGTGCTGAGATCCCAGGTTCAATCCCGGCTCTGGGTGGAGTTTGCACATTGTCCCCGTGTATGCCCCCACAACCCAAAGATGTGCAGGGTAGGTGGATTGGCCACGATAAATTATGCCATAATTGGGAAAACTGAATTGGGTACTCCAAACTTATAAAGAAAATGTCCGTGATTGCGCACTTAAAGTATTACACTATTCAAGGCTGCGGCAAAGTTTTGGAAAGTGTTCATTTAGTCTAGTCGTATCAGTATACAGTCGATATTTGATGGACATCTGCTGTACTGACTAATTATGTGACTACATTAGAGAAAAAATGGCACTGAATGCATTCATTTTGTTTTTTTACCTTTCTTTCCAGAACTAACTAAGTGTCAAAAAGGGACGCACAATTGTTAATTTATCGCCCTACTCGTCGGAACATGAACGAATTAAGAGGGTGATGGGTTATTGAAACAGGACTAATCCCACATCAGTCTTGCGGCGACCTTGGTCGTGACCCCTCGGTAGGAGGTCGAGCAAAGCATCAGCATTTTGTAACAAAATCATATTGATATGTTGCTTCCAATTAGCAGCAATATTTGCGTGGACAATCCAGACTAGGTGTCCTGTATCGCCTCATTCTTTACTGTGAATTGAATGATTCTTTGTAAGAAATAATTAAATTTAAGGAATATTATTTCAGAGGTGTCCAGAGCAAACATGTTTTCCTCGGATGGACCTAATATGTACAATCAATATGGACCTCAGAAAGACAAAAAGTCGCTGAATGATGTGCTGGTCATTCCAACCAACAAATATACCCTCTTCAGAATCGGACTGTGTTATTGATTAAAAGACATTTTCTTAAATTGAACCAATCGCAATATCAATTGATGTTGGATCTCTGTCAGTTATCGAACAGTGTAATATTAGTATCTTAGTATTCAGCATTTTAAGTGCTGAAATTTGTTTTTTGCCGTTCTCAATTTTGCGACGTGCATTGTGAAGCAAATATTGTGTCGATTGAATTCAGTCTGGGTTATCAATTGGTCTGTTTATGACTGTTGTCTGTTTAGTTTTGAGTTCAACGATATTGTGCAAATTTCTGAATCAGTTCTATGTTAATCTCTGCGTTTCTACTGTAAAATGTTGCTTATTATTATCGTTTTCGTTTCAGTACGTCAGTGGATTGATGCACTTAAATCTTCGCCTTTGTGCACAATTCAATAGTTATAATCATCTACAATATATTTTCTTTTTTTCTGAGTTGGGAGTCACTCGAAATTAGAGTACAGCCTATATACATTGCATCGTAAAATCGTCGCCAAGCTGGCGTCACATATAATTCCATAGCCATCACATTTATGAGTATTATCCCAAAAATTTAACAAAACCGAATGTTTGTTTTTTAAATATGTTTCCCAAATAAGGAATATACATCAAAATATATTAACAATCGATCCATCAATAATAAAATAAACACAGTACAATCCTCCTAATTATTTTTCTCTGAATGCGATTGAGACATTATCCAACCACCAGCCCCACCCCCGCTTGATCCCATCAACCCTACCGCATTCACTTTACTAACTGGCAATTACTAGATGTGTAAATAGCGACAGGACTAGCTTCCATCTCGTCCAGAATTCCCCACCTAAGGCACAGGTGGAAACAAATATATTTAATTTGACAATTTAACAAGATTCCCGAATGATGTCGACAGTTTTGACAGATCTTCAGATTCCCATTTTAACAAAATTAACCTTGGGCAATCATTTTTGAAAAGGCCATCACATCGGTATTTATTCTCTTCTGATAATCCTGCCGTTTCTAAAACTCTAAAGAAAGTGATTCAAGTGGCCTAAGTAATATTTACAAATCCACAATGTCCTGAAAAGTCTTTGAACACTTGTGTCCAACGTTTCACTAATCGGAGACCTGACCGGAAGATGAGGGCGTGGTTAGCTGGTCCTCTTTTACATTTATCTATTTCATGGCGGCCATGTTGTAATCGGATGCCGGAAGGAAGCTCCCACCCATCGACTTGTGTTCAGGCATTTTTCTTGTCAATTTGCAAAGTAATGTTTTTCAAAATGTGTTCAAGTGATTCTTTTGAGGTGTTATGACAAGCACAGGTAAAAATCGATTAAATCAATGATTGAAGTACAGGGTCTTCGTGGTACACATAAGGAGAATATGACGGAGGGAGGAACATCATAACTGTCTTCCACCCCGTTATTTATATAAGAACTCACAGGGATGTTTCAAGTACAACTATGGAACGTCGAAGGCGAACGGAAGATGAAACGATCCAGGGGGAAGTTGGTCACCTTTGTGATTCATTGGAACGTATGGAAAAACGTCTTGAATCACCAAAAAGAAGTGTACCGACGATTGTGACCGTATTATAGAACTTATGGTGTCAGAACAGCGCATGAGGAGGCCATTCGGTCCTTCGACTCAACAGGGACATTGAGAGAGAGCGCTCTCTAGGCGCAAGCTCGCCGACACTCTCCATAACCCCAGCTAACATTTCTGCACACAAATGATCAATTCAGCGTGGCCCACCTACGTAATCTGCACATCACTGGTGGAAAGCCGAGCACCCGAAGGAAACCACGTAATGCGTAGCACGGGAGTATGGCGGTTTGCTCAGTTGCTTCACAGCTCCAGGGTCCCAGGTTCAATATCCGGCTGGCTCACTGTCTGTACGGAATCGGCATGTGCTCTCCGTGTCTGCTTGGGTTTCCGGCCGGTGCTGCAGTTTCCTCCCACAGTCCAAAGATGTGCGGATTAGGTATTTGGACATGCTAAATTGCCCTTAGTATCCAAAAAAATGTTGTGTTGGTTACTGGGTTACGGGGATAGGGTGGATAGGTGGGCTTCAGTAGGGTGAGCAGGGCCGGTGAAGACTCGATTTGATGAATTTCCCCCTTCTGCTCTGTAAGTTATATGACTCTATGATTCTAAACACGGGGACAAAGTGCCAACTCCAGACGCACAGTCACACGAGGTCGGAAATGAACCGAGCACCTGCCGCTATGAGGCTACAGTGTTCATCATTGTGCCACTGTGCTGCCCTCATAGAAGGAAAACGTTCATTATTGGGACGATCAATAGATGGAAAAAGTTCCAGACGAAGGAAATTATGAATTGTGGGCCGTTCTAAGGGGGTACAAAGAAAGGAATTGATGGGTCACTTTCCCAAGATGTTGGGAAACATAATTAAGGAAACGGTCTGTAAAAAAGCCTCGGAAATAGATCGAGCAGACAGATCGCTTAAACCAATGCAAACGACGGGAGAACCACGAGAACAGTTGAAGAAAGAATGTCCCAATTTCAAATAAAAGAAAAGCCTCCAAGATGGGCGAAAACGTTAAAAAGATGTTTAATCGAAATGCCATAAACTAAGAAATTATCACGATATTAGAACAGACCTAGCCACGTGTCGAGTTTGCTTTACTCCAACAAAAAACTAGTCTTTATCGCAATAAAATTAATATTGATGTATTATTTTCGCCCAAACGTTGCGTGACAAAGTTTAGAAGCAGATTGATTTGGAATCGTTATTGAAGGTATTCTTGGTGTCATGAGAATGCCGCTTTACGAAATGGTTTGCTGCTCATGTTACTGCAGTGATGTCAGAGTGTAGGTGGAGCTGACCTCTGGTTCTGGATTTTGTTTTCAGTTCGAGAAAATGCATGTGTGTGCCTATGTTTTTCAGTGAGCTGCATTTGAAGTTTGCTATCCAAAGACTATCTAGGCACTATTTAGTGAACCCAGAATTGTAAAAGGTTTCAGCATTGAATATACACCCTGATGTGCTTCAGTTTAGTGGTTTTTTGATTCTTTTGGATGTTAACAGAACAGCGTACAGATTATTAAGTGTCGTATACTTTGGGTGGGGTGCATTAGAATTAATGGTTGCTAAGATATTCACTGTTTGTTTTTAAAACGTTAACTTGTGTTCATGAAATAATCAGTGTTTAGTTTAAAAAAATATTTTCCATTTCTGTTGCTCCGCGGCTGTAGAATGGGCCGTGTGCTTCCCATACCATAATAATTAGGGGTTCGTGGGGGATAAAAGTTTATCTATAGGATTGTCTTATTGAACTTAAAGACAGTGTGAGGTGAGCATATCGTGGTTGCTCTTGAGGTGTGCTATGTTAGTTTAAGAGGGAAGTGTGTTGTGGACAATGGCTCTTTCAGATGCTCAGAGGTTTTTGGGGGTGGCGATTGTCCCACGAAGTGCCTGACGGACAGAGACAAAAAGCAGACTGTTAGATGTAGCAAAAACATTGTAGCAAATCACCTGACAGAATGCGAAAATATGAGATAATTATGGCGGTGGCTAAGCATTTAACGTTGCCTGAGATACAGTTTGACTCATTGGAAATGGCAAAAATTCAGTTTCAAATTTTAAAAATGGAACATGAGAAAGAATTACAGTAGCTTGAATACGAATGAGAGAGAGAAGAAAAAGAACATTGAGAGCGAAAAAAGTAGAAAAAAAAGAATACCCGAGCAGAACAAAAAGAAGAAGTAAGGAGATACAGATCAGGGAAAGAAGATACAGAGAGAGAGATTGAACTTCATAAACAGACGTAAAGGGAAACATACAGTTGGATGATAGTGATGAGGATAGAGAGAAAGAGCATCAAAGTCGAAGGTTTCTTTGGAATCTATTTAAATATAACATAAGAACAGAAGAACTAGGAGCAGGAGCAGGGGGGAACTTACGAAACATTTAAAATTATGAAGGGAATAGATAGGATAGATGTGGGCAGGTTGTTTCCACTGGCGGGTGACAGCAGAACTAGGGGGCATAGCCTCAAAATAAGGGGAAGTAGATTTAGGACTGAGTTTAGGAGGAACGTCTTCACCCAAAGGGTTGTGAATCTATGGAATTTCTTGCCCAGTGAAGCAGTTGAGGCTCCTTCATTACATGTTTTTAAGGTAAAGATAGATAGTTTTTTGAAGAATAAAGGGATTAAGGGTTATGGTGTTCGGGCCGGAAAGTGGAGCTGAGTCCACAATAGATCAGCCATTATCTAATTGAATGGCGGGGCAGGCTCGAGGGGCCAGATGGCCTACTCCTGCTCCTAGTTCTTATATTCTTATGTTCTTATATGGCCACTCGAGGCTGCTCCGCCATTCAATGAGACTATTGCTGATCGTTTGTGGACTCACGTAGCCGAATTAAGAAGTATGTATTTGGAAGTACTCCGTCACATCCATTTCAGATTGAAAGGAATGTTCTCAAGCTGGAGGCGAGAGTCAAAGTGTCACCAGTGCAAAAAGTCAGGCACGTTCATTCATCATGTTTGAATCGTTCTTCCACTCCTTGTCTCTGCCACTTGTGATCAAGATCGACAGAAATGTGATTAGAACATAAGGACTAGGAGCAGGAGTAGGCCATCTGGCGCCTCACCACTGCTCCGCCTTTCAATGAGATCATGGCTGAACATTTGTGGACTCAGTTCCACTTTCAGGCCCGAACAACATAACCTTTATTCCCTTTATTCTTCAAATATTGTCTATCTTTATCTTAAAAACATTTAATGCAGGAGCCTCAACTGCTTCACTGGGCAAGGAATTCCAGACATTCAGAATACTTTGGGTGAAGAAGTTCTTCCTAAACTCAGTCCTAAATTTACCTCCCCTTATTTTGAGGCTACGCCCCCTAGTTCTGCTTTCACCCGCCAGTGGAAAAAACCTGCCCGCATCGATCCTATCTATTTCCTTCAGAATTTAATATGTTTCTATTAGATCCCCCTCATACTTCTAAATTCCAACGACTACAGTCCCAGCCTACTCAACCTCTCGTCGTAATCCAACCCCTGCAGCTCTGAGATTAACCTCGTGAAACTCCTCTGCACACCCTCGTGCGCCTGTGCGTCCTTTCTCGTGTAAGGAGACCAAAAATGAACACAATTCTGAACAACTATATTTCCAAGCATCGCCAAGGATTGGTGAGAAGGAGGTGGACGCCATTTTGATTTAATTTGAACGTAGTTAAACAAATGAAATGGCCACATGACACGTGTGTATTACTCATTCAAACAAAGCTGGTAAGTATAGCAAGTGAAGTGCTTGCATCACTACCGGAGGAGGTATCTGGGACGTATGAGGAGGTGAAAAAACTCATCTTTGTTGCATATGAACTAGTGCCTGAAGCTAACAGACAAAGGTTTAGAAATTTAAGGAAATAATTTTGCCAAACATTGATGGAGTATCAAAGGATCAAACAGAGTAATTTTGACAGGTGGATAAGGGTTTTGAAAATAGACCAAACGTATGAAGCTCTCAGAGAAATTATACTTTTGAAGGAGTATAAAAATTTAATTCATGATGTAGTGAGAACTGACATGGAAGAGCAGAGGTTTAAAACTGCGGGATTAGAAGCAGAAATAGCAGACGATTATGAATTAGCTAATACATCTAAACTTGGTTTCCGACATCAATTGCAGCCTGTGAGGGATAGAAACTGGGGACATGAGAAATACTCAAGTGGTCAAAGTAAAGGTGCACTTATGCGAGATAATAAGGAGAGTCTACGTCAGATTAAAAATAAATTTTGGAGGCTGGAAAAAATGAAAAGTTACAAACGTTTTCAATGTTGGAAACTAGGCCATGTAAAGTCACAGTGTTGGTGGTTGAACGAAAGCCCTGGAAAGGCTGATATAAAACAGGATAAGTCAGTGGGGTTTCTTAATGTGGTGAAGGAAAGCCCACGTTAGGAGAAGGAGGTGCAAAAGTTAGTATAGCGTGATCAATAGGTGATTGATTAGAAGGTGCCAGGTACCGGAGCTAGTCAATTTTTATGATAATAGATGAGGAGCTATGTAGGTTTGGAAGAACGTTGGCAGGAGAAGTGATAATATGTGGAATTCTGGGTGAGAGTAGTAGCATTCCATTATATAAGGTAAGTTTGGAAAGTCCAGTTAAGAGTGGTGAAGTCGTAATAGGAGTAATAGAGAAACTATCTTGTCCAGGAATACAGTTTATCTTGGGTAATGATGCAGCTGGATCGCAAGTGGGAGTGATGCCTACTGTGGTTTATAAACCAGTGGAAAATTAGACAACGGGAAAGTTGAAGGACTTTCCCTGGGATTTTCCGGAATGTGACGCAACAAGATCGCAAAGTCACGGGTTAAGAAAAGAGGAGAAATCAAAAAGTGAAGATGAAGTTTAAGTGCAATTGTCACAAATTAGTTTTGATTAGGCGGTTGAAAAAGAACAAGAACAAGTGGAGGACGAGGCGTATTTTTTTTGTCTAGGAAATTTGGCGGAGTTACAACACAAGAGATACAGAAATAAAACGGATGTATCAGCAAGCCTACAAAGAAGAGGGTCCTGAGTGTATACCAGAGTGTTATTACCGTATGAGTGTCGATTTGCTGAGAAAATAGAGATCTGTGCATATGCAGGCAGATGAAAAGTGGGCAGAATTTCAACAAGTAGTATTGCCGGTACGGTAAAGAAAGGAGGTGTTCGGAGTTGCACATAAGGTACCGGTGGGAGGTCATTTGGGGCTAACGAAAACTCACGCTAAAATCCAGAAACATTTTTATTCGCCTGGACTACATAACTATGCAGTTACATTTTGACAATATTATCACACATGTCAAGTGATAGGGACAGCTCATGCAGTCAGAAAACCAGCGTCCGTAATACCCATTCCAGCATTTGAGGACCCTTTTACAAGAGTAATATTGCAGCTAAAAAGGTTGTTGAGGAGTTACTTAATTTCTTGACCAGATACGGACTACCCACAGAAATGCAATTGGACCAAGGATCACATTTTACCTCAACGTTATTCGAAGAAGTTATGCATAGTTTAGGAATAAAACAATTTAAAACAACCGCTTACCATCCAGAATCGCAGGGAGCGTTAGAAATGTGGCATCAGACATTAAAGACAATGTTGAGAACGTTTTGTTAAGCTTATCCAGATAATTGAGATAAAGGCAGTCTATTCCTACTGTTCGCAATTAAGGATGCACCTAATGAGTCAAACAAATGTTGTCTTCTTGAACTAATTTTTGGTCATGAGGTAAGAGGACTACATCAATTAATTGAGGAACAATTGGTAATTGAGAAATCGGAAATTACATTATTGGATTACGTTTCAAATTTAGGGAACCATGAAATAGAGTAGGTGAATTGGCTGGGCAAGATTGAAAAGGTGCACAAAATGTGATGAAACAGGAAGCAGACAAGAAATGCAAAGTTCGTAGTTTTGCCAGTGGGATTAAAGTTTTAGTGTTGTCACCAGTAGTAGGTGAGCCTTCAAAAGCAAGGTTTTGTTGTTCTTATCAGATTGAAAGGAAATTAAGTGAGCTAAATTATCTGATAAAAACACCAGAGAGATGGACGAATCACCGAGTGTGCCACGTGAATATGATTAAAGGGTGCTTTGAAAGGGAAGGAGAGTAAAAAGGAGGAGTTTTTAATGATTCCAACTCAAAGCAACGAACCAAATCTAGATGACTATGAATTTTACATACCGCAAATTAAATTGAGAAAGTGGGACAGTTCGCTTTTATTTCCAAATTTGATTTCCTTAAAAGTTACTGGCATGTATCTTTATCCGAAATGGAGAAGGAAATTTCAGCTTTTGTGACTCCAGATGGTATATACCAATTCAACTTTATACCATTTGACATGAACAACGCCACTGAAACATTTGAACGGCTATCTAACAAAGTTGTTTCAGGATTACACAATTGTGCGGTTTTCATGGATAATCTGGTAATTTTCAGCCATACCTGGACGGAACATTTAAAATATCTGGTGGAGTTATTCGATCGACTTCAGGATGCGGTTTTGGTGTTAAACGTAGCCAAAAGAGAATTTGGAAAAGTCCGAATCACTTTCGTTGAGGAGTTTCCAGTACCCTCAATACAAAGGGAAATAATGCGATTTATTGCCACCAGTGGATTTGATCGAACATTTGTGCAAAGGTTTTGTAGCGTGATTGCTCCACTGATGGATTTGCTGCAGAAACGTCGAAAATTTCAATGGGCAGCGCACTTTCAACAGGCATTGTAAAGCCTGAATGCTGTGATGACCAATGCTCATGTGTTGGAGAATTGCAAGGGATTCTGGGATCAGATTAAACTGAATTGTCTGACATTAATTAGAAATACTGGGTCGTAGAGAAATGGACGGATGGTGCAGATACCTTCATGTTCAAAGAGACTGCCAATCAGGACGGGTTTAAGTTGGAGGAAGAAGAACGAAAAAATGACTATTATTATACCTGTCAGCGTGTGTTGTTTTTTTGCAACCTTAAAGTATATTCACTAGGTGCGTTCCTTAAAGGATGATGAAAAGGTGAAAAATGAAACCATCTTGAAGTTGATGGTTTATTTATTTATTTTTGGGGGGGGGGGCTGTCATGCGAATATCGCTTTAAGAAATGGTTAGCTGCTCATGTTACTCCAGTGATGTTAGAGTGTGGATGGAGATGAGCTCTGGTTCTGCTTTTTAGTTTCAGTTTAAGAAAAAGCTTGGGTGTGTCTCTGTTTTCAGTGAGTTGCAGTGAGGGGCAGCACGGTAGCATTGTGGATAGCACAATTGCTTCACAGCTCCAGGGTCCCAGGTTCGATTCCGGCTTGGGTCACTCTCTGTGCGGAGTCTGCACATCCTCTGCGTGGGTTTCGTCCGGGTGCTCCGGTTTCCTCCCACAGTCCAAAGATGTGCAGGTTAGGTGGATTGGCCGTGATAAATTGCCCTGAGTGTCCAAAATTGCCCTTAGTGTTGGGTGCGGTTACTGGGTTATGGGGATAGGGTGGAGGTGTTAACCTTGCGTAGGGTGTTCCATCTGGGAGCCGGTGCAGACTCGATGGACCATATGGCCAGATGACGTGGTATTGTTTACTTTGTGGAGTGCATTTGCATTAATGATTGCTAAGATATTCACTGTTCATTTTAAAAAGGTTAACTTGAGTTCATAGAATAAACATTGTTTTGTTTCAAAAAAATGCTCGTCCATTTCTGCTGTACCATTCCTGTGGTGTGATCCGTGCGCTCCCCATGCCACAATCTATTAAAAGATGGGGGTCAGGTGAACTTCATGACATACTTTGGGATTCTCTAAACCCTGGCCCATAACATTGGAATATTTTATATATTATGTGGAAAACGTTATTTTTCTATTTATACATGTTAACAACTTTTGGGTTGAATCATTACCGGTTTAAATATTTGCACTGTGGTTAATAATGTTTTATTATGAAACAATATTATTGTTATTAATGATGTCATCTTGTTGATATTGCGATGTTAAAATGGGCCAGCTGTAAGTTATAATATTAAATATAATTGTTTTGAGTTGGAAGAGGATAGGACGAATTTGGAAATCAATCCGTGCGCTACAAACCTCCCGATATTTGATGTGCCAAGAGACAATGGACAATGTGTAATGTCCGCCAGTGACATTTTATTTTGCTGTTCATGTGGGAATGGTCACGTTCGCAAATATGATCATAATTTAAAGTAAAATGCGGTTACAATGAGGAGAGTAACGATTGCGGGTGAAGTTGAAGTAATTCTAGGGGAAAAAAATTGGGAGATGCCGGGATGGTGCGAAACCTGGAATGTAGAGTATTCCTGTGGTGTGAGGGGAGGAGAGGGGGTGTAATACGTTGCGGGCAACATTAATGAAATAGATAGCTTAGTATTTAAATATGAGACAGAAAAGAACGGACATACAATTTCTGAAATCTCTAATATAAGAAATAAAATATAGGTTGTATAACATAATGGATGCCAAACATGAATAAAAGCGGAGGATTGAAACCGCATTAAGAATAATTACATGCAATATACGTGATTTAAACGAAGCGGTGAACTGGCGAAATGATCCAATATTCACAGATTTAAGTAGCTAGAAGGCGGAAGTAATATTTCTCAACCGGCACAGTTGATGAAAGAGCAGGTTATTTGGGTAGACTGTGTGGGACAGACATTCCATGCTGGATGTAGTTGTAAATCAAGGGGAAACGTTGCGTTTTCTGATGAGAGGGTGTAATTTGTATTGTCCCAGGAGGTGCGAGATCAAGATTGCCGATTTAAAATGGTTCGTAACGTCCGGCAATGGTAATAAGTAGTTATGCACCTAATTGATGTGATGGGAAATTTATTGAAGGAATGATAACTGCCAACCTCGACCTCGATTCACACAAGTTCATCATTTGTAGTGATTTTAGTTGCGTGATGGACCCTCAACCCCTCCGGTCAAACCAAAAACATAAATAAAATGGCGCGATTGCAAAGGAACTGGTGATATATATATACACGATGGGAGCGTAGAACCTTGAGGAATTCAACATACAGGAAGAAAATAGTTTTCGTTCTTCCCCGATGTGCATCAATTATATCCTCGTATGGATTTTATCTGAGGTGAATAATTCAATTCTCCCAGAAATTGTTGAAATTAAATATGCGGTTATTGGGATCTCCGATTACGCTACACATTTGATAGATATGAGATTGAGAGAAGGCCAATCTGAGGGACTGTCATGGAGCACGGATTCGATGTTATTAGCTCATGATTTTGTTCGTAGAAATAACTTTGTTCATAAAATGAAATATGGAATGTAATCAAAACGGGACCCCCCCCCCCCTGTGAAGCTTACGAAGCAGGGTGCACGGAAACATTATTTAATTTAAAGTACTCCGGGATAAGATGGAGAGTTGAGAAAAGCAACAAAGTTACTAGAGGGATCCTTGTTAGTTTCCTTTTCTCCGCTTCTCAATCTGCTTATATTCAACGTCTTGCCACATTGAACGTGATCAGCGATACTTTGTGACTACCACCAGGAAACTCTCTTTTTAGCGGAATTCAGTTCAATAACAATCGAGACGTCAGTGAATCAGTTTCAATGACAAAGGTGCATTCTATATGAATATGGGGGTGGGGGGGGGGGGTGGTGAGGCAGCTTAATACCACCCATCAACAATGACAACACGTCGCCGCAAGATACACAATGCAAGTGAGGGCAAAAGGAGGAAAATGAATAATGACACCATAAAGTATTAGTGAACTATTTGAAAAATGGTGCTGCACGATGAAACAGCGGTTTGCACGGCTATCTCAGATTCCGGGATTCGATGCCGACCCTGGGTGACTGCGTGGAGCTTTCACTTTCTACCGTGTGTGCATGGATTTCTTCCGGATAGCCGTTTCCTCTCACGAACAAAAGGCCTGCACGTTCGGTCGATTGGTCATGCTAAATTGCCCTTTGTTGTCCGAAAGTTTCGATGGGGTGACGAAGATAGGACTAGGGGATTCGGCTCATGAAGTTAGTAAATATTTGAGACTATCAGATTCTACATATCTATACCACATGGAGAAGGAGATGAAATTGGGAAGATTTTTTGAAGGATTGGCTCCGCAGGCAGCTGAATACGATAAACAGCCGGAAATCTATAATTACAGAATGCGGTCGATATAAATGCCACAATAAAGGCAGGAACCGAATGGTTTTGGATTTTGCAATAGAAACCATCTGCGACAGTATTGTCCCCACATCTCTTTGATATATTTTCCCATTGTCTGGCATGGGGCGTGGGGGGGGGGGGTGCATTTTCACGAACCTTACTCAGGCATAGATTTAAATAATGCTCTAAAAAGAAAACGCCCAAATGGATATGGAGTCTACAGATCCATCTACTTATTGAATGCAGATGAAACATTCTTGCCATGCTTTTGCCACGTCCGCTGAAGGGTGTGTTCCAGATGAACTGACGGATGAAATACGTTTTTGTCAAATATAAGCAATTGTCCAACAATATCATACGCCTGCTATATGTTACCGTGCCATCCACTAAAATCAATGTGCCAAAGGCTGTGGTGGCTCCGGATGTAGAGAAAGCTTTTTAACGGGTTGAGTGGAACTCATGGGTTTAATTGTTATATAAAGACTCCACGGCTAATATTAAGATTAATTCGGCTGGCTTGGTATACTGCATCCTATTTAGGTGCAGAAAAAAGGGTCCTCCCAAATTATATTCACATTCAGAATAAAACATCTGGCAATCGCTCGCCGATAATCTCTGGAAATGTTACGTATTATTACAGGGGATAGAAAACATACAGCTTCGCTATTTGCAGACGAGTTATTATTATCTACATCTAACACATTGAAATCTGTGGATGGAATTGTGGATACCTTGAAATGAGCTGCACCTTCTCGAATCGCAATTGAATGTAACAGAAAGTGAAATCTTCCCAATAAGTGAGAGATTTTGGGACCCTACCATTTCCAAGATTGGATTGAGGATTTCCTGACTGACATATATAAGATGGTGGGGATAAATTGACCCTTGTTTGGCTGGCGAACTGTATCTAACAGTGTCCTGCAAGGGTAGATCCACGGACCTCACTTGTGACCTCATTGAAATTTATTAAACCATCTGCAATTGGGGACTGTGTGTAACATAGCACAATTTGCTGGTGTCCAAAAACAGGTGTCAACGCAGGCAGTGAAGAGGATATACAGATTTTACAGACGTATGTCGATAGGGTAGAAGATTGTGCCAACATATTGAAGATAGTGTTCAATGTAGATACTTGTGATATTATTCATTTGACCGAACGTAGCAAAAGACAAATTATTTTCTATATAGAAAGTAGGTTCAAGATCGGCTGGGCAGCATGATCTGGCTGTCTTTGTTCATGGATCGCAACAAGTCGGTAGGCAGGCATACATGCGATTGAAAGCATTTATTACAAAATAACTGGAGTATAAAAGTAGAGAAATGTTGCTGCAAATGGACAGAGTATTGGTGACGTCACATCTGGAGTATTGCGTCCAGTTTTGTTCTCCTAATTTGAGAAACGATGTGGCCGCATTGGAGGCTGCCCAGAGGAGGATATCCAAATTGACTCTGGGGACAAATGGGCTGAGATATGAGAATAAATTAAAAGTTAGTGTTTATACTTACTGTAGACTATATAGCGAAGACAAGACCTTATCGCGCGGGACAGCATACTAAAACAGAAACCTAAAATAAAGTGAGACCTAATATATCCGGATGCTGTCCCTCTCCGTAATCTGCTTGTTATGAAATGCCGCAAACCTTGACGGCGTTATGATTGGCAATTTGCATAGTCTTCAATTATATTTCTCAACTGTTTAGATCGAATGGTAATGTTATAAATAAATTAAAGTTTTATGTCTCGCTGTACATTTTTGGAGGAAATGGGCAAGGGAAGACGGGTTGGGGGAAACTAATTTTCGATATTTACCTTCTTTCGCGTGAAGATTACAATTGAGTACAAGGCATATTTAAGGGAATTTAAGCCACTTAATGCAAATATTGGTGCACAACCTCAGTGGAAAGACGGAATATGTGTTTCCAGCAAACGGGGCAGACAGGCACCAAGGTTTCTTATCCGCAATGTTTCGCCCGTGTACCATCGACTTCAATAAACTGATAACGCACATCTCTTAGAAAATACACTGCTGTATTAAGGCTCAAGGATATCACTGACAACAAATATCGAATTGTCGAAAACTGAGCAAAGGCTTCTTCGTTTGAGTCTTTAATACCTCGAGACAAATGATTGTCGTGAAGATGCTATGTAAAGGCCTGGAGGTGCGATTGTGTAGTATATGAATTCGAACGGTATAATAACGATAGATATAACCATCTTCACACGATGCAAATGTGGCTCAGATCTTCAGCTTCTTGCAGTTCTACCAGAGCAAAATGTATGAAAGCAGAGAGTCCGCCTCAGTCGTCTTCAGTAATTACCGACAGGATTCTGCATCCATCGGGAATTCGTCTCACAACACACAGAAAACATAAAATACCAAGATACAATGAGTTCGGATCTAATATTAATTTCAGAATTGTTGGTCAGGAGCCATTGCCAATACCAAAGCAATTTCCAACTCATCGGGAACAATGGTACTGAAAGCCCCAACGGCACGACGGTTGGTCCCAGTTGCTAAACATTAACCCCAAAAACATACACCAATTCACATAATTATACCGGTCCATTTACAGTTCGGACACTGAATGTTGTCTGAACCGTGTAGTAACTCTAGAATGCTCTGACCAGCCAAACCCCAAAGTATTTCACAACAAGATCACCGAAAACCTGACGCCCCAATTGAGCCCCGTCTCGAGGATGCGCACAACAACTGACTGCCCCAAACCCTTCACTGCGTGCCGTCTAAAAACATGGAATGACAGTACGTGCCCTAGTCGCACACCTTTAACTTGAGAAATATGTGTATCAAGCGGCCACCGATGTTACTTTCAGATTAAGCAAGCGAATACTGTTGTAGTTGAGATAACACTTAGTGAAGCAACAAACCGTATCACTAGAAATCCGGTGATTCAATTAGAGCAAATGTAATGATCAGGAGACTGCAGGCAAATGTCGGTACATCGCCGTAGCCATTCTTTGAATTCGGTAATATCCAAGCATTTTATTTTGGAGGAATGAAGAACATGCAATTTGTGTGCATACAAAACACTGATTCTCCCGATTTTCACGGAACAACCCGTTAATCCTATACTTCAAACCTACACCAATACTCACCACAGCCCCTTCAGTTTCGGCAAAGGGTCACCTGGTCTCGAAACTTAGCTCTCTTCTCTCCCGACAGATGCTAACAGACGTGTTAAGGTTTTCAAGAATTTTTATTTTTGGTTTCAGATTCCAGCAGTAATTTCCTTTTATCTATCAACATTTCCTTCACCGTTCAATGAGCAAGCCTCGAGCCCAGACGATCAAACTTCACGTCCAGAAGTGTCGGTTTCTTGTTCACCTTCGACTCAGGTTATCCTGAGTCCGATGGTCAGGCGATAATGGTTACACGATGAGCGGTGTGGCAATCCCTTATGAATGCCGCGGAGGTTACGGTTTAATATACTGAAAGAAGGCTTGCTATCACTATTCTCGACTCTTCAGCATATCGGTGCGTTTCTGCTCCAAATTTGAGTTGAGGATATTCAGCTATGCATGACGTTCGACAAATAATTCTTACTGTGAAAAGTATGCCATTTTCTAGATGTTCCAAAATTTGATCCGTTCCCTAATATGTTGATCAATTCCCTAAGATCCCTGAATTCCTTCAGCGTGAATTTCACAAATGCAAATGGTCCTTACACTGGTGTGTTTTCAAGAGTTAAAGGTGCAATGCAAATCAAATTGCTCTTCCTGGCTGAACTCGACGTATAGTTTTGTGTATTGTCACCAAAGCAAACCTAAGCTACTTATGACTCTGCATAAAAAATACTGTTTATCAAAAAGGAACATGATGTTGTGCATGGGAAATAAGCGAACTAATTCCAAATATTATTACCGCTGTGCTTCCACTACCCACGTTCCTCCATTCTAACTCGATGTTCTACATATTTATTTATATTAGCGTTAAATAAGTACTAATCACTGTCCAAGTGTCTTGAAATTGGTTAGAAATTTTACATGTCATGTAAAAGTATTTGCCAAAACAAGTTTTAATTTATGATTTGCTTTCACTGTGATTTTCACTGTTTCCACCCTGAAAATAAATTTGGCAGCATGAATAGATACCTTCTTATTCTGCCCCATAGAATATCAGAAGTGCTTCGACTGTAACGATACGCACTGCATGATTGTCATTCTCTCAGGAAGAAGAGAGAATTTGAAGGATAATAGCCATTCGAAGCAATAGCAATTCAGGAACATGTTGTTTGGACGTGCCCAGTAAATAATTGCCTGTGTCATTCGCAGAATAACATAGAACATAGAACAGTTCAGCACAGTGTAGGCCCTTCGGCCCATGATGTTGTGCCGACCAATTGTCCGAATCTAAAGTCAATATAACGTGTACCACTTCAATTTCCTGCTGTCCGTATGCCTTGCCAAGAGTTGTCCCTGATGACTCTGACTCCACCACTTCTACATGGACTCTCTGTACAAAGAACCTTTCTCTGACATCTCCCCTACACCTTCCTCCAATCACTTTCAAGTTATGACCCTTTCTGTCAGCCCTTTCTGCCCTGGGTAAAAGTGTCTGGCTATCCAGTCAATCCATACCTCTGATGACATTGTGCACCTCTATCAACTCAAATATCTTCCTTCTTCGCTCCTGTGCGAAAATCCCTTGCTCCCTCAATCATTGTTCATAAGACATGCCCTTCATTCCAGGCAACATCCTTGTAAATATCCTCCGTACCCTCTCCAAAACATCCACATCCTTTCGATAATGAGGCGACCAGGACTAGACACAATATTCTAAGTGTGGACGAACAAGAGTTTTATAAAGCTGCAGCAAAACCTCACAACTCTTAACCTCAAACTCCTGTTACTGTAAGCCAACACACCATACGACCTCTTAACAATCCTATGAACCTGGGTGGAAACACTGAGGGGTCTATGTTCGTTGAATCCAAGACCTCTCTGTCCCTCCACAGTTTCAAGAATCCTGCCTTTAACCGTGTATTCAGCATTCGAATTCGACCTCTCAAACTGAATCACTTCACATTTAACCAGGTTGAAACCCATCTGCCACTTCGAAGCCCAGCCTTGTAACGTGTCAAAGTCATGTTGTCGCCTGGAACAGCCCTCAACATTATGTACAACTCCCCGTATCTTCGTGTCATCGGCAAACCTAGTAACACACCCTTCCACTTGCTCATCAAATTCATTTATAAGAAAACACAAAGAGCAGGGGTCCCAGAACAGATTCATGCGAGACGCCACTGGTTACCGACGTCCAGGCGGAATACTTTCCATTCACGATGACTCGCTGTCTTTTTTCAGCCTGCCAATTCTTTATCCAGTCAGCCAAAGTTCCCTGTATCAAAAGCCCCTTAACTTTCTGAATGAGATGAAGTATCTGACGGGATGAAAATCACCATAGCCTTGAAGCAAAATTATAAGCTTCCTTTTGTATATTTTGTATTTTTAAGTGTACCCAATTCATTTTTTCCAAATAAAGCGGAGATTTCGTGTGGTCAATCCACCGAGTCTGCCCGTAGTTCGGAGATTGTGCAAACTACACACGGACAGTGACCAAAGCCGGTATCATACCTGGGACATCGGCGCCGTGAGGCAGCAATGCTAACACTGCGGCACCGGCGCCGTGAGGCAGCAATGCTAACACTGCGGCACCGTGCTGCTAATAAGCGTCACTTTTTGATGCAGAACTGTATGCATTCTACGTTTTTTAAGAATCCAAGTAATGAAGCAACGTTCAGATTTCGAAGACATGGATTTCTGGGCGCGAAATTGCATGTATCATGACAGAAAACGCTGCAGTTTTGAAATAACACATTCAATCGCTTATCAGCCATCTATGGCTGTGGGGCAGCAAGATAGAATGGTGGTTGGCACAATTGCTTCACAGCCCATGGGTCCCAGGTCGAGTCCCGGCTTGGTTCACTGTCTGTGTGGAGTCTGCACGTTCTCTCCGTGTGTGCCTGGGTTTCCTCCGGGTGCTCTGGTTTCCTCCCGCAGTCCAAAGATGTGCAGGATAGGTGGATTCGCCATGCCAAATTGCCCTTCGTGTTCAAAATTACACTTAGTATTGGGTGGGGTTACTCGGCTATGAGGATAGGGTGGAGATGTGGGCTTGAGTAGGATGCTCTTTCAAAGTGCCGGTGCCGACTTGATGGGCGTAATGGCCTCCTTCTGCACTGTAAATTCTATGATCTATGCACGGATTTTCAGGAGCCTTGAAGATGTTGCCACTCTTTTTACATAAACACGAATTTGTGTATTAACAGAGATCAATGAAAATATGAAACACTCGTCGACTATAGACAATGCATAGTCTATCTCAACCACACCAACACACACACATTCTCTCTCACTTTATCACTGCGTGATAGCCCACACACATGATTTTAAGAAAGACCAGACAGCCATAACAGAAACATGTCTACAGGAAAATAAAATTTGGTGTATGAATATTGCCACCATTTCGCAGAGCTGACACAGAGTGCGAAACCCTTCTGAAACAGTGAACAGTACAAAAAGTTGAGTACAAAAGAATGATGAGAAAATCAGAGGGCATTTTCAGTAAAAGCAAAACACCTGAAATGCCGAAGCAGAAGTGTGATGAGAATGTGGAGCGCGAGGAACGGATCATTACAGAGAAGATTTGGTGAGGATGGAAATACAACATTTCAAACTGTTACAGTGTGGTAGGAAAGGCTCTGGAAGACCGGAGATTACACAAGACGTAGGCAGATAACTTTTTATGGCATATTTCTAACCTGCATCGCCGAAGCATTTGGCTTCAAACCATTGTGTAGAAAGGCAGAACCAAGTACAATGATGAATTGGCGGGAAGAAAAATCTAAACATGTTGAATAAACAGCTTCTGCCAGGCAAAGCGCATGAGCCTGCATCGCCGAAGCATTTGGCTTCAAACCATTGTGTAGAAAGGCAGAACCAAGTACAATGATGAATTGGCGGGAAGAAAAATCTAAACATGTTGAATAAACAGCTTCTGCCAGGCAAAGCGCATGAGCATGCGGGAGAATGTTTTGAGAACCACGTGACTGCTCTACCCAAGATAGATGTCTGCTCTTTAACTTCAAAAACGAATATGTTAACACATTACCTCTCAATGGCGACAGTGATGGTTTATTTCTGATTCTCCAATAGATGAATACAGACGTGGAACAATATTTTCGATACTGAACCATTCTCTCCAGTTACCTAACATTAAATCTCGCAGTCCCAAATATTTTTGATGATGAACAAGTATTGAATTTATCACCTATCCTTATTGTGATAAACAAATTCAATAATAATTATAAGACCTTACGAAATACGAATTGGAGTCAGTTGTCCCTCCTTCGATCCTGTTGCGCCTTTTAGTTGGATGATGGCTGATCAAACATCTTCACGTCGCATTGTCGATCTTCATGATCACGAATCGATCTATCTCAGCCTGAATTATGTACAAGGACTCTAAGAATCAAAGCAAGGGGCAACACGGTAGCCTAGTGGTTAGCACAACCGCCTCACGGCGCTGAGGTCGCAGGTTCGATCCCGGCTCTGGGTCACTGTCCGTGTGGAGTTTGCACGTTCTCCCCGAGTCTGCGTGGGTTTCGCCGCCACAACCCAAAAATGTGCAGAGCAGGTGGATTGGCCACGCTAAATTGCCCCTTAATTGGAAAAAATAATTGGGTAATCTAAATTTATTTTTAAAAAAGAATCAAAGCAAGATAATACTTACAGTGCCGAAGGAGGCTATCAGGCACATCGAATCTGCACCGGCTCTCGGAAAGACCACCTCACTTAAGTCAATGCCTCGATCTAATCCCCAGAATCCAGTAACCCGACCTAATCATTTGGACACGAACGTGAAATTTTGGATGGCCTATTTCTTTGGACTCTTCGTTCATTGACCTCTGTGACAATGATTTCCACAGCTCAGCAATATTCGCAAAGAAGTAACTCCTCAATAACTCAAATTAAATTAGCACCAGTTATTTTAAGATTACGCCTTCTGGTCGTAGAATCTGACTTTTGAACCCTTCACCATTCAGCATCAAAAGCCGCTTAAGAATCCTTTGTGTTTCAGTTAGATCACGTCTCCTCCTTCCTAATTTCAATGGTAGTGCCCCATTCAATTTAACCGTTGCTCATAATGTAATCCATTTATTCCAAGGATTACGCCAGTGAACATTTTATCAACCGCATCCAATGACAAAATATATTACCGGAAATAAGGCGCCAAGCTCTTCACAGTACTCTACATGCAGTCTAACAAATGTCCAGTAAAGTTGCAGAGAACGTTTCAACCCTTTACTCGAACCCCTTTAAAATAATGACTAACATTCCATTGGACTCCCAGATTGACGACTGCACTTGCCTGGTGGCATTCCGTATTTCGTCCACAAGTGCACACAAGTCGCTTTGTGTTACATCTTTCTTGAATTGCAAGTATCATGTTCTTTTGCGCCCATTTCCAACATGAACAACTTTGCACTTTACAACCTTTGACTCAATTTCCCTACTTCGTGCCCATTTAGTTAACGTGTGCTCGTGTGTTTGCGAATATTTGGGTTATTTTTTTCCAATTAGGTGACAGTTTATTTTGGCCAATCCAACTACCCGCAACATCTGTTGATTCGGGTGTTAGACGACGCGGAGGCCGAAAGATGTGCAAACTCCACGACAGACAATGACTGTGAGGCTGCAATGCTACTCATTGGCACACTATGCCGCCCCTTTGTAAAAAGCTGAGTATTCGAAAGAACAATTTAGAAAACCAGGGTGGCAATTTGAGGGAAAGTAAGAAAGGAACTTATAAAAGTTTGTTTTTTGAAAGCGGTATTTGAAACCCATAGTTTGGAAGCGCAGTTCGTTAAGACAAGGTGGCCCACGGTATGTTTATCATTTGAAGGGATTTTAACGGACATTAATTTGGGTTCAGCTGAATGGTGTTACGAAGCATAATGATGATACCAATAAGGGTCTTCCAAATACAAGTAGTGCGACATGGTATTGTCAAGCTTCATTTTTAGAATGGTGCGTGGAGACATTTGAAACAAACGTGGGATGATGCAGAGTAATATTGGTGCAATTTCTGTCGGTATCAGAATGTTTGGCACAGCAGTTTCATTGCGCCGGTATCCAGGTTAATTTTCGACCTTGGCTGACGGACTTTGAGCAGTGTTTATATTCTCCCGATGTCTGCCTGCTTTTCGCTCGGGTTCTCCCGTATCCTCCGATGGTCTAACAATGTGCAGCATAAACAGAAAATACTCGACAATATCAGCAGGTCTGACAGCATTTATGGACAGAAAATGAAGCTAACTTTTTAAATTCGGAAATGGGTTCAGATTTATTGTACTTTGAGGGAGGTGCGTTGAGCGGCGATTGGAAAAGGAAGTAGCGAGAGGCAGAGACTGACAAAGATGCCATGGACAGAATGCAAAACGAACGTAAATCGGTGTCATTAAGGCGACGAATCGTGTTGACTGTTGCACATGAAGGGGCTGGAATGTATGAATCGCAGCACAAAGGTGATCAGTGTATCTAGGCGCAACGAGGAACAATTGGCCAATGTGGAATGGGAACAATCGTCTGGGGAAAGCAGATCACTTTCACTGCATTTTTTATTTCTATCATGTTATTGTCATTTCTCAAATTGATCTATTTTTCACTCTCATATGATTCCTCTCCGTGAAAAGGCATTGGGGAATCAGGAGCTGATTGATTGATGTTTAAATGGCGCAAAGGTGACTTACTATTGCCATCGAATTAGTAGACAGTTTAGTTTGGCCAATCCAACTACCCCCAACATCCAAAACCTGGATGCTGTGCTTGACTTACACGGAGTTGGAGGGGTGGCGAATGATGCAAACATCCCGACATTGGGCCTCATGGCTGTACCTTAGTACACTGATGAACGTCTGCATTGCTGACCGGTATTGAGATGACTGAATTCCAACATCCTCCTTTGCGCTCGACATGACTCTAACCAGCGAGACAATTTTAATCGGGGCAGATGAGATACCCTTCCCCAAAGAAGTTTCATGAACCATCTGTACTCTTTTCGACAATCGACTTCGACTTTTCATACCAGATATTTTTAGATTAAATGTCCATCATCAGGATTCGAACTCGTAACCCCAGATTATTACTTCGGATCTCTGGATCACCACTCCAGTGATAGTACTACTTCGCCACTGCCTCTCCACTGGTTTACTTTTTGGATAATCCAATTATATCAATTAATGTTGCTCTTTCAAGAATAGCGAATGGAAACTTTGGAGCGTGCTTTTCTTTCAATTTCACCACCGTGGCATGTTGCAGTATGTATTTACCATACTCTGCGACTCGGAAAATGTTCCGGACGTGTTGCTGTGTTGCATCGAAATATGAGACGGGGTTGCATTTCGAAGGATGATATCAAGACACAAAAGTCACAGCGAGCTTTTAGGTTACGTACATTTAACCGTTTCAAAAATTGAATATTAGTTTATTTGCCGTTAGCGTCGCGAAATAGTACATCATATAATGCACACCAATTTGCCCTTGAGATGGTGGTGGTTTAAGCGCTGAAGTACTCTGGTGTCTGCACAAAAAGAAGAAAATAAGGAACGGTGTTCCAGAATATTGATCCCTCGACAGTGAGGGAACATGAATCTGTTTCAACATTCAGGATGTTGACTTAATTGGAGGCGAACTTTCAATTGATGATTTTACTACGAACCTCCTGCTCTTACGTTTTAACATTGTAGCGGGTCTGCGGTTCAACAGTGCTGCCATAGGAGATTTCGTCATTTTCTGCAGTGGAAATTTTAGTTTGTACACGTATTTCACTGAATATGGTTGGTGGAGGAGTTATATCTTGTGGATTGGCTAGCCTATTCTTTGGAGATACACTCACCCAAACCACTGAAGAATATTCAATTAGTGAATCTGTTGATTTTGATCGACTCGATATGAAATACAGCACAGAACAGGCCCTTCGGCTCACGATGTTGAGCCGACCTTTTGTCCTAGGTTAATCATAGAATTTTGGACACTAAGCGCAATTTTTCATGGCCAATCCACGCAATCTGCACATCTTTGGACTGTGGGAGGAAACCCACGCACACACGGGGAGGATGTGTAGACTCCACACAGACAGTGACCCAAGTCGAAATCGAACTTGGGACCCTGGAGCTGTGAAGCAATTGTGCTATCTACAATGCTACCGTGCTGCCCTTAAGAAGAAGTTAATCTACACTCAATTATTCTACCCTAATCCATGTACCTATCCAATAGCCGCTTGAAGGTCCCTGACGTTTCCGACTCAAGTACTTCCACAGGCAATGCATTCCATGCCCCCACTACTCTCTGGGTAAAGAACCTACCTCTGACATGCCCTCTATATCTTCCACCCTTTATCTTACATTTATGTCCCCTTGTAATGGTGTGTTCCACCCGGGGAAAAAGTCTCTGATTGCCTACTCTATCCATTCCCCTGATCATCTTATAAACCTCTATCAAGTCGCCCCTCATCCTTCTCCGTTCTAATGAGCAAAGGCCTAGCACCCTCAACCTTTCCTCGTATGACCTACTCTCCATTCCAGGCAACATCCTGGTAAAATCTCCTTTGCACCCTTTCCAAAGATTCCACATCCTTCCTAAAATGAGGCGACCAGAACGAGGAAATCTAGTGCATTCCGCCACCTTAACCAGCACCTCTCCCATCACCCCTGACTCCGTTGCATGCAATCGTAGAAGTTGTAACAGCTGCCCCTTTACATCTTCCATGCATAACATCCCAGGCCAAGAACACTCATTCCGGGTTAAGCAGCATTTCACTTGCTCAATTTCAATTTTGTACATAGCATTCTCTGCTCCAAATGCGATCTCCTCCATATCGCAGAGACCAAATGCAGGCTGGGTGATCGCTTTGCTGAGCACCTTAGGTCTGTGCGCATTCGCGACGCTGACGTTCCCCTTTGATTTGCATTTTATCAGAAGACCCTTCTCCCATGCCCCATTGTCTGACCTTGGCCTTCTGCAATATTGCAACAAAGATCAACGCAAACTGTAGGAACACAATCTCATCTTCCGCGTTGTCGTCGTGCAGCCTTATGGTCTCAACATCGAATTCAACAACTTCAGCTGATTACCTATACCCCACCTTGTTTACATGCTTTTTCATTTTAACTCTCTTTTCATGTATTTCTTTATTTATTCATATTTACCCCTCCCCCATCTTAGCCACCTTTTCTTATCCTGTTTGTCCTTTGCTTCCCCTTTTCCACCCCCAGATCTACATCTGTCGCAGTATATTATTCTTTTTAAGAATAAAGGGATTAAGGGTTATGGTGTTCGGGCCGGAAAGTGGAGCTCAGTCCACAAAAGATCAGTATAATCTCACTGAATGACGGAGCAGGCTCGAGGGTCCAGATGGCCTACTCCTGCTCCTAGTTCTTATGTTCTTATACCGTCTGATGTCAACTTCTCTGCTGTCTGGCCTTTCACACATTTTGTTCTCTATTTGGCTTTCATTTGCTCTCTTTCCCAATGGTTTCTGTGGCTATAAATATCTCGCTTCCCTGGGTCTATGTGGCTGAAACTCATCTTTCATACTCACTCCACAGTTTAATTATTTCCCACTTTCTCCTTCTTTTAGTTTTGACAAAGCGTCATCTGGACTGGAAACGTTAACTCTTTACTTGCTCCACAGACGTACAGACCTGATGATATTTCACAGCATTTTCTCTTTGGTATTAGCTCCATCTAGTTGTTCAAAGCCTTTGGAACGTCGAAACTGAGCTGAATTAAATCGTGCTGCCCTAATTCATAAAAGACAAATGCATTGGAAAATATTTTTCCGGACGACACATCATTGACAGACTGACGAATAGCAAAGCGATGCAGCGTGGTTGGGAGGACCGGGATCGTGGACCTGGTGGAGGGAAGAGGGGTATGGTAATGTTTATGTGGAAAAGTAAATTATTATGACAACATTCATTGTGAGAAAGGCTAGCTCAGAGAACTCCTGAGTTTTAATGCAAGGATCGGACAATTAATGCGACATATGGACGTGGTAGTGTTGGTGCGCAGAACCTTGTGTTCGGCCACAAGCAAGTCGAAATATTATGGCCAAGCATAGGCTTCATTTCAGATAAACAGAACACAGAACACAGAACAGTACAGCACAGAACAGGCCCTTCGGCCCTCGATGTTGTGCCGAGCAATGATCACCCTACACAAACCCACGTATCCACCCCATACCCGTAACCCAACAACCCCTTAACCTTACATTTTAGGACACTACGGGCAATTTAGCATGGCCACGTACATGTCTAGACACCCATTTATAACTGGTGGTATTCTCCGATATGTATTAAACACAAACCGCCATATACCATCTCAACGTCGTTGCATGTAAATTGCCCCACTACTCAACATTTTGCTTCCTAAATTCCAGCAATTCAAAGTGCCATTTCAAGAATTGGTGTGTCTTTTAATTCAATCAAAGTGTCATTCTCCAAAATGTAAAAGTCGTACGCAACCTGTTAGGAATTGGTGCAGGCAACTTGTACAACTGCGTGGAAATATATGTATATAGGCTGGTGTGTGTGGCCAATTTAAAGGGTTTGGAAACATCTGTGGTAGTGGACATTGGATCGCTAATCCATATCACCCTCAATTTCGCAACTGCTGTTTTGCCTTGAGCAGATAACATACTTTTTGCTTGTGCCTGTTTTATTGGGATGGAGTCAAATACACTTCCATCATGTGCTGCTTATATAGTTCACTCTGGTGTGTTCGTATTGCCCTGATTATGGTTTGCGAACATAGAACATAGAAAAATACAGCACATAACAGGCCCTTCGACCCACGGTATTGTGCCGAACTTTTGTCCGAAATAAGAACAAATTGAGCTACACCCCATCATTCTATCGTTTTGCAGTAACCTAAGAAATTTTTTTATGGCTCTCACTTTAAATTGACAAACCGACTATTAAACTATTATAATGTTAACTTATTTGTTATTCTCTCTACGGGGGATCGTTCTGTTAACTCTGGACCTCTTATTCTATTTCGTCCTCATGTTACCTGCCCTATTTCCGCCAGTCACCTGTGTTCCTTCCCTCCGCCTTCCTTCTTGTGGTAATTTTTCACGATATTTATGTGGCATAATTGGTCGTTATTCTTTGGGTTTCTGTCAGTTAAATGTCATAATCCCAAATAATATTACGCAGTGGGACCACGTAACTTTCTGGTGGACGTTGCAGAATAGGGTTTACCCGTTAACGATACGGGAAACCTCTAAACTCTGCACAGTTGTCTGGTAAATGGCACATGCAAGGCACGCCCTGTTGAGATCTACCTGGCCAGGAAATCAAATCAGGTTTCCTGATATTTGAGTTTTCCGAATTCACATGACCTACATTTGGTATCGGAAGCGATGCAGCAATATTTCCCTTTGATATTTGGGTGGCACCGGAATCTGATTAACGGACACTGGTTCCTGAACAATAGGTCTATGATGGTGTTGCCATCCTTATTAGAACTCCGTTACTTGTATTATTCATTTCAATTGTGATGTGTTAATTACTGGCTGGCTCCGAATATGTAGCGCACACCTAGTTCCAGTTTTGAAAGTGGTGGTGATCTGCCTTCTTCAAAAATGCTGCACTTAATGCGGTGCAGGTGCACTAACAGTCTTCCGATTGGAGGGTGTTCAAATAGTTTGGCGAAGCGACAGTGAAGACACAATTCTATATTAGGAAGTCATGACGGTAAGTGACTTGGAGGGGAACTTCCAGGTGTTGGATATCCCATGCGTCTTCTGCTCTTGCCCGTCATAATGTTAATTTCCGTGGGGTTGGAAGCTGCTGCCTCATGTGCCTTGGCGAGTTCTTGCAGTGCACTTTTAGATTATATGCATTGCTACTTCGTTGGGAACGTAGTGAATGTTTGTACAAGGGTGCCACTCAAGCTGTCTGCTTGAACATTGTACAATTATGAGAGAACATCCCCACGTCCAAACCTATGTGGAAACCAAAGCCATTGAAGATGCGGCTGAAAATGTTTTGGCCTAGGACACTATCCCGAGGAGCATCTGCACTCGTGTCACGATATTGAGCCGACTGACCTCCGACAAACACAATCATATTTCGTTCCGCATGGTACAACTCTAACCAGTAGTGTTCTTCCCGCTGATTTCAGTTTCTTCCAATTCTGTTAGTGCTTCTTCATACCATAGTCTATCAAACTCTGCCGTGACGATAAGGTAAGTCATTCAAAACTCACCAAGAAGAGTTTAGTTACTTTGTCCATATTTGAACCAAGTGGGAAATAGGTTCAGCAGCTGATTGACACTGGCGCAATCAAAACTGTGGGAGAGTGAATAGCGTATTGCTCCTGTTGGATCCGTTACCATCTGTACCCTTCCATATTGATGCGGATGATCGAGATAGAACGGCAATTGGAGGAGTTGCATTCCTGCTACCTTTCGTGCACAGGAGATATCTGCACAATTTCCAACATGGTCAGTTAGATGCCAGTGCTTTAATCTTCTGCAGGGCTCTGTTAGAGGCACGTGAAGTTCTGCAAAATAGGTCTTTAGTACTACTGCAGGAATGTTGTCAGGTAAAACAGACTTTGTAGCATTTAATGCCTTCAGTTGTTTCTTGATATCATATGGGGTGAATCAAATTGGCTGAAGACAGACACGTGTTCCATGATGACATGTCTGCAGTTAACCGAACTGGATCATTTTATCGACAATTCTGGCAGAAGGTTATTGCGAATGCTTCTGCCGTGTGCTTTGCATCGATGTGTGCAGCTAATCCGCCATTGATGTGTGGTGATTCTTCCTCTAGTTGCTGTTAAAATTGTCAACACAATACAAGGCAGCATATAGTATAGATGTAAATCTGGTATCTGATATGTTAGTTATGTGATCTCCTCGCTTTCTTGTTAGTTTTTTATCAGCTTGCTTGGCATAAAATTACTCCGGCGTTGTATTTCACCACGATTACTCCTATGTGTTATTTGTGCATGGTACTGCTCTAACGATGTCCTTCTGTACTTTCCATTGACCCAGAGACCACACCCTGGTCGAATGGGGAAGAGTGGGAATATGGAAGGCCATATTGTGGCTGAGTACAATTCTACTGCTGACGACATACAGCGCCTAATGGATGTACAGTCCTGTGTTGTTAAATCGCTCTGAATCTATCCCATGTATCACTGGTGTCGAGTTACACAAGATGACGGTCGGGTTCCTCAATTTCGAAGTGGGAGCTCGCTTCCACAAGGTCTGTGCCCTTTTTGCTGCTGCCGATGCTGGCATGGACAGATACATCTGTGGCAGGCAGATACAGATGAGGTCTAATATGGCTGTGCCTCCTGTTGGATCCGTTTGCATCTGTACCAGACAAAGTCGAACCGTTTTCTCTTTTATATTTCGGCCAGCTCTAATAACAGTGGTGTTTCGAAGGTATTCTTAGTGATAGGCATTTCCGTTCCCTGCCTTTGGCGCAATATGCGCTATTGCCACGCTCAGTGGTTCTTCCAACTACTGACGAATATGGACCACTACTCGTTCCTCGGCTGAGCGTGGATGGCACGTGGTAATCTTCATGAGTTTCCTTTCCCCATGTTTGACCAGGTGATATAGGTTTTCCTGGCGTGCAGAAATTATGTTAACCGCCCAGGACAACTGCTTCACCTATCACACTTGGTCGGCAACTCGGCTGTGTGAGACAGTGTCAGGATGTTGCTTGACTAATCCATGAGGCAGCTCCGTTTAGAGCAGCGAAAAGAAAATTGCAGGCTGAACACTGTCTCTGACAATGCCGGATGGTCCGTCTAACTTACGTCCTTCTATGTTTTTGGAGTTTTGTCACAACTGAGTGGCTTGATCGGCAATTTAATAGGGCATTATGATTATGATGGAATTTAAAATACAGATGGAGGGTGAGAAGGTAAAATCAAATACTAGTGTTTTGTGTTTAAACAAAGGAGATTACAATGGCATGAGAGAAGAACTAGTTAATGTGGACTGGGAGCAAAGACGTTATGGTGGAACAGTTGAGGAACATTGGAGAACTTTCCAAGCGATTTTTAACAGTGCTCAGCAAAGTTTTCTACCAACAAAAAGAAGGACGGTAGAAAGAGGGAAAATCGACCGTGGATATCTAAGGAAATAAGGGAGAGTATCAAATTGAAGGTAAAAGCACACAAAGTGGCAAAGATTGGTGGGAGACTAAAGGACTGGGATATCTTTAGGAGGCAACAGAAATCTACTAAAAAAGCTATAAAGAAGAGTAAGATAGAGTATGAGAGGAAACTTGCTCAGAATATAAAAACCGACAGTAAAAGTTTTTCACGAATATAAAAAAAAGACTGGCTAAGTTAAATATTGGTCCTTTAGCGGATGAGAAGGGAGATTTAGTAATAGGAGATGAGGAAATGGCTGAGGAACTGAAAAGGTTTTTTGGGTTGGTCTTCACAATGGAAGACGCAAATAACAGGGCAGTGACTGATAGAAATGAGGCTATGACAGGTGAGGACCCTGAGAGGACTTTTATCACAAAGGAGGTAGTGATGGGCAAGCTAATGGGGCTAAAGGAAGACAAGTTTCCTGGCCCTGATGGAATGCATCCCAGAGTGCGAAAAGAGATGGCTAGGGAAATTGCAGATGCACTAGTGATGATTTACCAAAATTCACTAGACTCTGGGGTGGTCCCGGTGGATTGGAAATTAGTAAACGCTACACCACTGTTTAAAAATGGAGGAACGCGGAGAGCAAGAAATTATAGGCCAGTGAGCTTAACTTCGTAGTAGGGAAGATGATGGAATCTATCATCGAGGAAGAAATAGCGAGGCATCTGGATAGGAATTGCCCCATTGTGCAGACGCAACATGGGTTCATAAAGGGTAGGTCGTGCCTAACTAATTTAGTGGAATTTTTTGAGGACATTACCAGTGCAGTAGATAACGGGGAGCCAATGAATGTGGTATATCTGGGTTTCCAGAAAGCCTTTGACAAGATGCCACACAAAAGGTTGCTGCATGAGATAAAGATGCATGGCATTAAGGTGAAGTTGTAGCATGGATAGAGGATTGGTTAATTAATAGAAAGTCAGGTGTGGAGATTAATAGGTGTTTCTCTGGTTGGCAATCAGTAGCTAGTGGTGTACCTCAGGGATCCGTGTTGGGCACACAATTATTCACAATTTACATAGATAATTTGGATTTGGGGGCCAAGGGCAATGTGTCCAAGTTTGCAGATGACACTGAGATGAGTGGTAAAGCGAAAATTGCAGAGTATACTGGAAGTCTGCATAGGGATTTGAATAGGTTACGTGAATGGGTTAGGGTATGGCAGATGGAATACAATGTGGACAAATGAGAAGTTATCCATTGTGGTACGAATAACAGCAAACAGGATTATTATTTAAATTATAAAATATTAAAGCATGCTGCTGTGCAGAGAGACCTATGTGTGCTAATGCATGAGTCACAGAGAGTCGGTTTACAGTTGCAGCAGGTGATTAAGAAGGCGAATGGAATGTTGTCCTTCATTGCTGGAGGGATGGAGTTTAAGATTAGGGAGGTTATGTTGCAATTGCATAAGGTGTTAGTGAGGCCAAATCTGGAGTATTGTGTTCAGTTTTGGTCTCCATACTTGAGAAAGGACGTACTGGCCCTGGAGGGTGTGCAGAGGAGATTCACTAGGTTAATCCCAGATCTGAAGGGTTTGGATTACGAGGAGAGATTGAGTAGACTGGGACTGTACTCGTTGGAATTTAGAAGGATGAGGGGAGAACTTATAGAAACATTAAAAATTATGAAGGGAATAGATAGGATAGATGCGGGCTGGTTGTTTCCACTGGATGGTGAAAGCAGAACCAGGGGACATAGCCTCAAAACAAGGGTAAGTAGATTTAGGACTGAGTTTAGGATGGACCTCTGCACCCAAATGGTTGTGAATCTATGGAATTCCTTGCCCAGTGAAGCAGTTGAGGCTCCTTCATTAAATGTTTTTAAGGTTAAGACAGATAGATTTTTGAAGAATATAGGGATTAAGGGTTATGGTGTTCGGGCCGGAAAGTGGAGCTGATTCCACAAATGATCAGCCATGATCTCATTGAATGGTGGAGCAGATGCGAGGGACCAGATAGCCTACTCCTGCTCCTAGTTCTTATGGTCTTATGTTCTAATCACATTTCTGTCTATCTTGATCACATATGGCAGAGACAACGAGTGGAAGAACGATTCAAACATGATGAACGAACGTGCCCGACTTTTTGCACTGGTGACACTTTGAGTCTCGCCTCCAGCTTGAGAACATTACTTTCAATCTGAGATGGATGTGACGGAGTACTTCCAAATACATACTTCTTAATTTGGCTACGTGCTTTCCTTCCCCACTCCCACTTCCTGAACTTGTGACTTTTTTTCAAAATGACGTGGAGTGACAGAACAATTATTTAATCTAATGTGTCATCTTATAAGCGTCTGTGGTTATTGCTGCTTATCTCGCGGTCATCGCCCGCTGCTCGACAACATGCGTTTTTGTTACAAAAAGTAGAAAATGCTTTAATCTTACCAAAATAATTATTTCTCTTCGCGTAGTTTCAAATCTCAAAGTTGGTATGCACCTGTTAAAATTCATCACTTTAATTACTTCAAGTTCAAGATAAGAGTGACCTAGCTGTTGCCATGAAGACATAAAATGTTGTCCATATGACCCGTATCCTGAGCTATATGCACAAAGTAGCCGTGTTTACCTCGCTGTAATCCTGAGACACAATCTCTGAAAGGAATTCATATTCCACCTGTGTGTGCCTCGTAAAAGTAGTCTTATTTGACAATGTCCACTTTTCATTTGACCGCTCCCTTTGCGATGCTATTTCCAACATGTTGTGAAAAATACCTTCTCTATTTTTCTTCAAATTTTGAGGCGAATCGACATTAATCTCCAGATCTTTAAAATTAAAATCTCTCTCTCTCTCTCTCTTTTCCTTTCTTCTCGCTCCACCTCTCTTTAATTATCCATTCCGTCTCATTCCAACCAGTGCATTCCAAATGCTCTTTGGAATTCCTCAACGCTTTCCCACACATTTAGCCCTCGATCGTTTTCCTGAATCTCGCATTGTGTTCTGTGTACCTGGATCCGAGATAATTTCACCGATTTCTGCAATGATACACTCATTTATCCGGCATATCGTCCAGATTCAAATGTTGGCCGGTTACTTCAATTGTTGAGACATTCCCAGCTCTAGCTGGCACCTCAATTTTTCATTCACTTTTCAATGCAATCTTTTTGAAGATCTTGTGCAGAGACCAAAGTCTGGTCATTCGCAAAAGACCAATCTTTTGCCTCTTTAATAGATATTGTACAACACATCTTCCCTGTCCGCTGTCGCAATTATCCTTGCAAAAAAACCCATAAATTATTACGTGAAACATTTGGCGATTCTGCCGTCATCTCCAAACCCTCTTGACGCGGATCAGCAATGCAAGTGAATACAGATGTTACTCGAAAACGTCAGAGTATCTTGGCTGATCCTGGTGAACTACAGTTATTAGTATTTTGAATTTATTGCAATGAGCCATGCAGCATTTTGAGGAAAACCGTGGCACAGCTGCTTCACAGCACCAGGGGGTCGCGTTCAGTACGGGCCTTGGTTAACAGTCTGTGTGGAGTTATCCGCAACTGTGCGTGGGTTTCCTCGTTGTACTCCGGTTTCCCCCTATTGAAATTTAAAACAGGGATTATTTGTTATTTACTCATTTTTCATAGTATCCACTCATTTTTCGAAATCGTTTTTAAAATATACTTGCGATACCCAATTTATATTTCGCCAATTAAGTAGCAAATTACCATGGCCAATCGACGCACCCTGCATATTTCTGGCATGTTGGCCGTGACCATCGCAGCAAAGTGGAGAATGTGCAAATTTAAAACGTACCGCGACCGAAAAATAGTCCTCCGTGCCGTGAAGGAGCAGTGCTAACCACTGCGTCGCGCTGGTGCCCCATTGCCATGTATCAATCTGTTTGTTTACTTATCTGTGTTTCGGATTTTCGTTTGAAAGACTGTAAGAATATAGCTTTTTTCGGTTTTAGCCTTATTGCATCATGCTGATCGACGTCAACATAGTTAACCTCTGTTATTTTTTTGGTTTGTAATCTGCCGATCTCAACAGACAGAAAGTATTTTTATACCATCAGGCATCGTAGAGTAATGGAAGCGCGACATTCCTCAACCTCACAACTCCCGTCTTTCCTTTCTACATCTGATGCATTCAGAGGGTTGAAAGTGATATATTTTCCTTCTAAAGACAAATCAATATAAGAGCAGAAGGAAATATTTGCATGTATATGTGCCGCGTTTGTGCGATGTTTTCAGTGGAGTTCGACCAGTTTTTGAACAGTTGAGAAAATGCAGACCGAAGTTGGATAAATTATGCTCATGATTACCAGAGCAACAACGGTGATTTAAGGGTTGTGACTTTGCTCTTCCAGTTGAAGTGATGATTTGACAGAGGCTTCTCAAGAAATGTGCCGAAGCTATCTTTCAATTATTCAGCTTGTAAACATCTTCTTAATCGTTTTAGAATCCACAGCCTAATTGCCGAAGCAAGTGTGTCATCTTCTTGCACAGCGCAGCTAATTTACATAAAGCCTTCAGATTTTCCGCTGCACCGCGCCAAACATTCAATTTTTATTGCAAAAAGAACATTCTTTTGAAGGAGCACCATTGTACAATAAACATTTCAACGTGCAGGTATTTTGTTCCTGACAAATAATGCCGTGAATGCGAGTTCAAAATTGAACAAATCAATGAAAGATGCGTCTGCGCACATATACCCACCCTCAATAATGGAAGAGACAGTCATATTGTGAAACATATAAATCTGAAACATCCCTAACAGTCCTGGCCAATAGTCTTCACTGGATGATCTATCTCGATCTCAACCGGAGGTCTTCAAATTCGCAGAAGCCCGTCTCCACGTTTGGTTTATTTACAAAGCCCTTATCCACCTATCAAAATTACTCTGTTTGATCCATTCAAACTCCATCTTTGTTTGACACTTTTATTTGCTTAATTTTCTAAACCTTTGTCTGTCGTCTTCAGTCACTCGTTCATATGCACCCACGATGGATTTTGTCCCTTACACATACGCCGCAGATACCTCATCTGAAAGTAATGCAAACACTTTACAAGCTCTACCTACCAGGCTTGTTTAGATCAGAAATACCCACATGTCCTGTTGCCATATCATTTGTTTAGATACTTTCGGAAATGAAATGCAAACGGCTTCTCCCTCCTTCTGATCAACTGCTTCACTGGGCAAGGAATTCTTTAGATTCACAACCCTTTGGGTGCAGAAGCCCTTCCTAAACTCAGTCCTAAATTTATTTCCCCTTGTTTTGAGGCAATGTCCCCTTGTTCTGTTTGTTCTGCTGATTTAGCTCACCAGGCTAAATCGCTGGCTTTTAAAGCAGACCAAGCAGGCCAGCAGCATGGTTCGATTCCCGTACCAGCCTCCCCAGAGAGGCGCCGGAATGTGGCGACGAGCGGCTTTTCACAGTAACTTCATTGAAGCCGAATCGTGACAAGAAGCGATTTTCATTTCACCTAGGAAATGCTTGAACATATTAAAGTAGATCCCCACTACCCAATCCCCTGGATAATATTGACAATAAACGCACACCATTGGCTTTAATGTATGATGCATCCTTTCCAATTCTCCCTGTGATTCTGTATGGTACGCAGTTGATTTCAATTGTTTTATTCCGAAGCTATCCTTAACTTCTTTGATTCTGGATAGGAGCGAAAATAACAGGGAAGTTGTTATGGGGACTTTAACTTTCCAAATACTGACTGGAAACGCTATAGTTCGAGAACATTAGAAGGGTCCGCTTTTGTCCAATGTGCGCAGGAGGGCTTCCGGATACAATATGTAGATAGGCAAACGAGAGGAGAGGCCATATTGGATTTGGTTCAGGGTAATGAACCAGGCCATGTGTTAGATTTGAAGATAGGTGAACACTTTGGTGACAGTGACCACAATACATACTGTGTCAGGAAATTAAGGTGACTTAATTGAGGCATACAAGATGATCAGAGGATTAGATAGGATGGACAGTGAGGGCCTTATTCCTCGGATCCAGAATCATCTTTGCAATCCTTTCCTCTACATCTCTGGAACTTTTCGGAGGCCTGTAGGAAATCCCAAACAGTGTGACCTCTCCTTTCCTGTTGATAACTTCAGCCCTTTCTACCTCAGTAGACGAGTCCTCATCAAACGACCGTTCTGCCACCGTAATACTGTCCTTGACTAACAATGCCACCCCTCCCCCTCTTTTACACCTTTCCACGAGGGGGCATAGCTTTAAATTGAGGGGAAATAGATACAGGACAGATGTCAGAGGTAGGTTCTTGACTCAGAGTGTAGTAAGGGCGTGAAATGCCCTGTCTGCAACAGTAGTGGAATCGTCAACACAAAGGGCATTCAAATGGTCATTGAATAGACAGATGGATGATAAGGGAGATGTGTTAATGGGCTTGAGTGTGGTTTCACAGGTCGGCGCCACATCGAGGGCGGAAGAGCCTGTACTGCGCTGTAATATTCTATGTTCTCTGTTCTATGGCATACAATAGTATGGTGAAGTGCCGGAAAATGGGATTATGTTAGGGCAGCGATTGATGTTCTACCCAGCTGCAATGGACAGAAGGGATGTTTTCCGTGCATTCAAACATTGTGACTCTCCACCTGCCCCTCATTTCACGTAAACGAATAGATGCAGACTTCCAAGTACAAATGGTCACCTCCGTTTGATCTAATCGGAATTGCCTCTTTGCTGCAAGGTTGGGTAACAAAATGTCATTTCTGCAGGGTGCTACTTCAAGCATATTTAACGGTAATTTAGGAGATTTGGCTTTGCATTATAATCACTGACGCATGCAAAATATCTAACATATATCACATATCCTTCGAAATTAGATCAAGCCTGTGTGCTGTTTTACATCAAATTGAAAGCAAGAGATGCTCAGGAATTTCAGAAAGATATTACGAAGTGTCACATGAAAACTCAGGATGTATCTGAAAAGTGTAGGTGTGGTGTTCATATTTGCCTTTACAAAATCAATACTTATATACGGAATATGGGCATCACGTGTCAACAAAGAACAAAGAACAAGGAACAAAGAAAATTACAACACAGGAACAGGGCCTTCGGCCCTCCCAGCCGGCGCCGATCCAGATCCTTTATCTAAACCTGTCTCCTATTTTCCAAGGTCTACTTCCCCCTGTTCCCGCCCATTCATATACCTGTCTAGATGATTCTTAATGATGTTATCGTGCCCGCCTCTACCACCTCCGCTGGTAAAGCGTTCCAGGCACCCACCAACCCACTGCGTAAAAATCTTTGCACGCCCATCTCCCCTAAACTTTCCCCCTCTCACATTGAAATCATCACTCCGCATAACTGACACTCCCACTCTTGGGAAAAGCTTGTTGCTGTCCACCCTGTCCATACCTCTCATAATTTTGTAGACATCAATCAGGTCCCCCCTCAACCTCCGTCTTTCCAACGAAAACAATCATAATCTACTCAACCTTTCTTCATAGCTAGCACCCTCCATACCAGGCAACATCCTGGTGAACCTCCTATGCACCCTCTCCAAGGCATCCACATCCTTCTGGTAATGTGGCGACCAGAACTGCACGCAGTATTCCAAATGTGGCCGAACGAAAGTCCTATACAACTGTAACATGACCTGACAACTCTTGTACTCAATACCCCGTCCGATGAAGGCACGTATGCTGTATGCCTTCTTAACCACTCTATCAACCTGCGTTGCCACCTTTAGGGGACAATGGATCTGAACTCCCAGATCTCACTGCACATCAATTTTCCCGAAGACACTGCCATTTACCATATAGTCCGCTCTAGAATTTGATCTTCCAAAATGCATCACTTCGCATTTGCCTAGATTGACCTCCATCTGCCATTTCTCTCCCCAATTCTCCAATCTATCTATATTTTGTTGTATTCTCTGACAGTCCTCCTCGCTATCTGAAACTCCACCAATCTTAGTATCATCTGAAAACTTGCAAATCAGACCACCTATATCTTCCTCCAGGGCATTTATGTAGATCACAAACAGCAGTGGTCCGAGCACGGATCCCTGTGGAACACCACTATTCACCCTTCTCCATTTTGAGACACTCTCTTCCACCACTACTCTCTGTCTCCTGTTGCCCAGCCAGTTCTTTATCCATCTAGCTAGTACACCCTGAACCCCATACGATTTCACTTTTTCCATCAACCTTCCATGGGAAACCTTATCAAACGCCTTACTAAAGTCCATGTATACGACATCTACAGCCCTTCCCTCATCAATTAACTTTGTCACTTCCTCAAAGAATTCTATTAGGTTTGTAAGACGTGACCTTCCCTGCACAAAACCATGCTGCCTATCACTGATAAGTATATTTTCTTCCAGATGCGAATAGATCCTATCCCTCTGTATCTTCACCAACAGTTTGCCTACCACTGACGTCATGCTCACAGGTCTATAATTCCCTGGATTATCCCTGCTACCCTTCTTAAACAAAGTAACAACAGCAGCAATTTTCCAGTCCTCCGGGACCTCACCCGTGCTCAAGCATGCTGCAAAGATATCTGTTAAGGCCCCAGCTATTTCGACCCTGCCTTCCCTCAGTAACCTGGGATAGATCCCATCCGGTCCTGGGGACTTGTCCACCTTAATGTCTTTTAGAATACCCAAAAATTCCCCCTTCCTTATGAAAACTTGACCGAGAGTAGTTAAACATCCATCCCTAGCCTCAACATCTGTCTTGTCACTCTCATTTGTGAATACCGATGCAAAATACTCATTAAGAATCTCACCCATTTCCTCTGAGTCCACGCATAAATTCCCTCTTTTATCTTTAAGTGGGCCAATCCTTTCCCTAGTTACCCACTAGCTCCTTACATACGAATAAAATGCTTTGGGATTTTCCTTAATCCTGTTAGCCAAAGACATTTCATGACCCCTTTTAGCCCTCTTTATTGCGCGTTTGAGATTCGTCCTACTTTCCCGACATTCCTCCAAAGCTTCAACAGTTTTGAGTTGCCTCGATCCTATGTATGCTTCCTTTTTCACCTGAGCTAGTCTCACAATTTCACCCGTCATATATGGTTCCGTAATCTTGCCATTTCTATCTTTCATTTTCACAGGAACATGTCTGTCCTGCACTCTAAAAAACCTTTCCTTAAAAGACTTCCACATTTCAAATGTGGATTTACCCTTAAAAAGCTGCTCCCAATCCACATTCCCTAGCTCCTGCCGAATTTTGTAATACTCTGCCTTTCCCTAATTTAGTACTCTTCCTTTCGGAACCCTCTTGTCCTTGTCCAGGCGAGAATATATTGCTCATCCCTTGTTCTTGAGAAGGTGATCTGCAATGTTCAAGCAGTTTTTCCCCTGTGCCTGTCACACACAGAAAACGCTGGAAGAAATATAATTATTGGGAATGACAGTGACGGAACGGATATGTATCTCCAAGTCAGGACCAATTGTGACTTGAAGGCGTAACGCAGGTGGTGGAGTTCCCAGGTATTTTCTGCACCTGTCTTTCGAGATGTCAGCGGTCGTGGGTTTGGACAGTGTTGCCCCAGGAGCGTTTGTAGTCAGTGAGAATAATGTGGGCAGCTTTGTCAAAGATCAAAGAAAATAAGGAACAGTGCATCACCGGAACAGATCCTTTAGCCCTCTAAGCCTTTGCCCTGATGCCCGAACTAAAACAATTATTCTGCCCTTACTCGTTTTGTATTCCTCTATTTCGTTCCTATTCATGTTATTATCCAGATGCCTCTTAAATGTTGTTAGTATGCATGCTTCCACCACATCCTACGGAAGCGCATTCCACGCTCCCATCACTTTCTCCGTGAAATACGTGTCACATTCCCTTAGACATTCCCCCCTCTCACCTTGAACATGTGCCCCCTGTAATTGGCACTTCCTCCCTTGGAAAATGCCTTTGGCTACCCACGGTCTCTGAGCCTCTCATAATTTTGTAGAACTCTATCAGGTAAAAATTACAAAATGTGTTCACAGAGTTGTCAGTACAACATGGAACGCATGTATTGAAATCTTTAGTTGGATACAAAATACACTCACAGAAGAGAGCGAAACAGATGGTGGGCTTCGTCTACTTCGGTTAGGAAAGATAGGACATGTCGAGAGTCGAGGCAAAAGCAATTACAGAAAGTAGAATTGCCGTCACAGATTTTGACAAAGGCACTACCGAAGTAAAGTTATTCAAACGTTCGTCTGCTCTTAAAATAAACAAGATTATTAGTTATAATATAGAAGAAACTGACGTTTTTTCAATCGTTATAACAAATGAATGCACGTGTCAGATGTTATAGAGAAAGGGCAGCACTGCAGGACAAGTGGATAGCACTGTGGCCACAAAGCCCCATGGTCCCAAGTTCAATTCCCCGCTGAGTCACTGTCTGTGCGGAGACTGCACTTTCTCCCCGTGTCTGCGTGGGTTTGCTCCGGGTGCTCCGGTTTCCTCCCACAGTCCAAAGACGTGCAGGTTTGGTGGATTGGGCATGATAAATTGCCCTTCGTGACAAAAAATGATTAGGAGGAGTTATTGAGTTACGGGGATAGGGTGGGTCGGTGCGGACTGTGTGGGCCGAATGGCCTCCTTCTGCACTGTATATTCTATATGCTAAATCTTATGATAGATCAAACGGCAATGAAAATAAAAAAAAACTGTTGAGGAAGACCCAAAAAAGAAGGAAACATATCTCCTTTGACAACGTTCCTTCTACTGCAATCCTGAAGCAGGATAAGGACACTGAACTATTCTGTCCAATGACTGAGTAGCCACCTCACATTCCTCTGCCGATTTCAGATGATCAAAATAATTGTCGGCATCACCATTCATTGGTACCCAGGTTGAACCAGGAATAATATTAGGAACAGGCGTTTCACTCTGGCGTCCTTCTCTGTTTAATTGCATGATTGCGCGACTGATAATATATGAAATACTGTTCGAAGCGTCAGCTGATTCGGCGTTGTTTAGTTCTCCAGTTCTGCCTCAACTGGTCTCGAGTTTTTACTATAGGGATTACATTTCACGCATATACATATATGCATGTACAGATGGAGAGTCGTCTTTTATACATTTGAAAATTAATCCGTCATCCCGCACCTTTAGCCCCTCGAGTTCACAGCTGATCTATCACCGAAATGCATGCATATGCCTTTGGCCCACATTCCTTTATATTTTAGTTGCAAACATATCTGGACCCTCAAACTTAGAAATCGCAACTAATCTACCTTCAAATTATATTTGGAAAAGAGAGTTTCAAACAGCTGCTGTCCCGTGAATGAATCAATAAATTCTAATTTCTCCGATGGACTTTCTAGCCCAAATGATGAGACTATGCCCCCTGGTTTAGAACCTCCAACCACTGGAAACAGTGTATTTTAAATTACCCAAATTACCCAGCCCTTTCCAGTATATGTTATGGTACCTGAATCAGATCATCCATTACACATTTAAATTCTAGGGAAAAGTGGTCAAATATTATTGATTTCTCTCCGAATGTATCCACCACATGACATTCCATATATATATAAATATATACAAACGTCTATATATAAACACGCACTTAAGCACAGGAAGTTAATCTCTTTTATGACGTTGAAGCATTTTTTCGGTTAATTTCGCTGTATAAAATCAATATTCTTTCTAACGTGGGAGTTAGAGCGAGTGAAAGGAACACTGACACTAACAGAGAGAAAAACAAACAGCGTTTAGAGAAACCAAAGAAATGCAATTGTTACCAAAAAAAATGATAACATTTCCGACGACACATTAATGACTGCGTTTACAGCTGGTTTGGCTTCGGCAGCACATATGCTAAAGGGCAGCAGGGTGGTATAGTGGTTAGCACAGTTGCTTCACAGTTCCAGGGTCCCAGGTTCGATTTCCGGCTTGGGTCACTCTGTGCGGAGTTTGCACTTTCTCCCCGTGTCTGCGTGGGTTTCCTCCGGGTGCTCTGGTTTCCTCCTGCAGTCCAAAGATGTGCACGATAGGTGTATTGGCCACGGTACATTGCCCTTAGTGTCCAAAAAGGTTAGGTGAGGTTACTGGGTTACGGAGATAGAGTGGAGGTGTGGGTTTAAGTAGGGTGCTCTTTCCAAGAGCCGGTGCAGACTCGTTGGGCCGAACGGCCTCCTTCTGCACTGTAAATTCTATACAGCCGGTGACCAGCGGTGTCCCACAGGGTTCAGTGTTGGGGCCGCAGCTGTTCACCATATATATTAATGATCTGGATGAAGGGACTGGGGGCATTCTAGCGAAGTTTGCTGATGATACGAAGTTAGGTGGTCAGGCAGGTAGTGCTGAGGAAGTGGGGAGGCTGCAGAAGGATCTAGACAGTTTGGGAGAGTGGTGCAGGAAATGGCTGATGCATTTCAACGTGAGAAAATGTGAGGTCTTGCACTTTGGAAAAAAGAATCCAAGCATAGACTACTTTCTAAACGGTGAGAAAATTCATAATGCCAAAGTACAAAGGGATCTGGGAGTGCTAGTCGAGGATTCCCTAAAGGTAAACATGCAGGTTGAATCCGTGATTAAGAAAGCGAATGCTATGTTGTCATTTATCTCAAGAGGGTTGGAATATAAAAGCAGCGATGTGCTACTGAGCCTTTATAAGGCTCTGGTTAGGCCCCATTTGGAGTACTGTGTCCAGTTTTGGGCCCCACATCTCAGGAAGGACATACTGGCACTGGAGCGTGTCCAGCGGAGATTCACACGGATGATCCCTGGAATGGCGGGTCTAGCATATGAGGAACGGCTGGCGTTCCTGGGATTGTATTCATTGGAGTTCAGAAGGTTAAGGGGAGATCTAATAGAAACTTACAAGATAATACATGGCTTAGAAAGGATGGACGCAAAGAAACTGTTTCCGTTAGGCGAGGAGTCGAGGACCCGTGGGCACAGCCTTAGAATTAGAGGGGGTAAATTCAAAACAGAAATGCGGAGACATTTCTTCAGCCAGAGAGTGGTGGGCCTGTGGAATTCATTGCCGCAGAGTGCAGTGGAGGCCGGGACGCTAAATGGCTTCAAGGCAGAGATAGATAAATTCTTGATGTCGCGAGGAATTAAGGGCTATGGGGAGAATGCTGGGAGGTGGAGTTGAAATGCCCATCAGCCATGATTGAATGGCGGAGTGGACTCGATGGGCCGAATGGCCTTACTTCCACTCCTATGTCTTATGGTCTTATGGTCTTATGGTTAGCATTTTAATGACTAACACAACTGCATGTATGAAGTAAGATTGCTGAAATCATTTTGTTCCAATAAATGGGGAAGATTAGCGTCGCCAATCCACCTAGCCCGCACATCTTTTGAATTTTGGGGGCGAGACCGACACAGACACGGAGACACTATTAAAACTCCATACGTGCAGTGATCCTGAGCCTGATTAAACATGGCACCTCGGCGCATAGAGGCAGCAGTGCTAACCACTATGCCACCGTGCTACCCATACGCGATGTATTTTCTGCAGAATTCTAATGATCAATATTTTATATGATTTCCAATGTATTCCAATTTCATAGAATTTACAGTGCAGAAGGAGGCAACTCGGTCCATCGAGTTCTGCACCGGCTCTTGGAAAGATCACCCCACCACAGCACCCGGAGGAAACCCACACACATGGGGAGAACGTGCAGACTCCAAAAGGACAGTGACCCAAGCCTGGAATCGAACCTTGGACCCTGGAGCTGTGAAGCAATTGTGCTACCCACTATGACACCCTTCCGGCGTTTCAGAACTGATTATGAAATAGGCGTGCCAGGTTAGGCAACGCATATCGAGATGAACGTCAAGCCCTGAACAAGGTTTCAGAGAAGATGTTCCATTTTGTTGCTGGAGAAGAAAGCACAGAGGTACATAGAACATAGAACAGTACAGCACAGAACAGGCCCTTCGGCCCTCGATGTTGTGCCGAGCCATGATCGCCCTACTCAAACCCACGTATCCACCCTATACCCGTAACCCAACCCCCCCCCCCCTAACCTTACATTTTAGGACACTACGGGCAATTTAGCATGGCCAATCCACCTAACCCGCACATCTTTGGACTGTGGGAGGAAACCCCACGCACACACTGGGAGGACATGCAGACTCCACCCAGCCAGGAATCGAACCTGGGACCCTGGAGCTGTGAAGCATTTATGCTAACCACCATGCTACCATGCTGCCCACAAATGGTGATTTGTGGTAAATGGTAAATGGTGATAAAGTTTAGAATCACACTCCAAAATAGGAATATTTAAGTTTAACAGTTCAAATCGTCCAACAATAATAATGCAATATTCATACCATTAACAATTGTATTATTCGTCTTCCTGAGTGGACTATGCTGATTTTTCTGGATAGATGCTCCTGAATCGACGAACACATTATAATCTAATGACTTGATCGTCAGAATGTTGAAAGCAACAAATCACGATGTGCTTCGAGGTAAAACGATATAGCTATGTTTGTTTTTTCTTTGATTGAGTATATTCTGTTTCGGTGATCCTTCAAAGGTGGTTTTCATTAAGACATGCAAAGGCAAAACAGATACGGAGGGATGGATAGAGCGTGTCAAATTCTAAGAATATGAAACTCATGAACTCTTATTTATAAATGGATCTGAAAGAACGAAGCTTAAAAGTGAGTCAAGCATATGAAACTTAAGTATTGAAACATCTCAGGATAGTCTATAGAAACAAATGACGCCTGCGGAATAGCGGGTCATGCGTGTGGGCATGACATAATTTTTCCTGTTCATGAAGGTTGCCTCTTGGTGAGTTCAGGAAATGAAGTGAAATCGTGTCAGACGTAGTAGATGAAATCAGGAGTGTAACAATTCGCAAAGTGACCGATTATATGGTGAGGACACAAGGATTGACCTATTTCGGAGGAATTCTGTGTGTTTTTGTGATATATTCCGAATTAAAAATAGAATCAGGTTAGAAAATTAATATATATTTGACGGTGAACAAAACTAAAAATTGAAAGAACAGAAGATGCATATTTTTGGAAATACATCGGAGGTGAAAATAATCAGGGCAAATTATGTATGGTGATATCAATCCTGAACATTGCACTATAAATTTTCTTTATGTACATAATCAGAACAGCAGCCTGCTTGGTATTATTTGACATCCACTTTCACACAGAGTCTGGCAAATATGAGGGTTAACAGAGTATTTATAATTATTAAATACATTTAGCGGACCCATATTGCTTCTGCAATCTAGGGGCAATTTAGCGTAATTAATGTATCGACCGTGCACATGTTAGTGGGCGTGTGACCCATGTAGGCATTTGGAAAATGTGCAAACTCCATATGGACACTAAAAGGTGGCCGGATTGAACTGGGGACTCGCCACTTCAGTAATGTCCACTGCTCGATTGAGCGACCTGCCCATCAGCAGTTCTACGCAGGCTAACCAATCGTCATGTTAGCATTGCACAGGACCACAGCAGCGAATGCACATTGAGAGGGCGGTTAGTTTTTTTTGCCTCTTTTGAAAGTCTGGACCACCCTTACAACCACGCCGACAGGTAAGGAATGGTACAGGGAGTTTCTAACACACGGGATGCTGTTCAGTTTCGCAAATGTGGTCAACTTCTCACTCGAGAAGTCCGTCGCAATGTCCGTTACTACATCCTCAGGGACGCCATGCGTGCTGAACGAGCACACGAACTTTTCTACAGAGGCGCAGACGGGAGTCCACTATGACAGAGAAAATTAATGTGTTGAATGGACCTTTGCAGGCGCACCCATGTCTATCCCAGCCATTACTATGGATGAAGAGAGTCCGTCGACTGAAGCTTCTGACGTTCCGGGCAGGTCGATCAGCTGCGGACCATGCTCTTAATGGTCTCATTGGTGTAACTCCAGGCCACCATCCCCAGCTTAGAAGTACCCGGGTGATACTGAGCCCCAACATCAGCAGGGACGCCTGAACCTATGGCGGACTGACTAAGAAAGCTCCCCACAATGTCGCAATATCCTGACGGTGAGTTCAGGGAGCGTGTAACCAAAACAAATGTAGGGGTTGAGGAGGGGTGCCCATTGAAAAGCGTGTGGCATAGTTTCTCCAGTATCAGATTCGCTATGTCCATGCTCGGAAATTGCAGCAGTCACTGACAAGGTGTCCATAGAATTAATCGCTGCAGCCAAATCATCCTCCACTGGCGTGAATGTCCAACTCATGCACAGTGGTAGACGACTGAGAGATTTGGTATGGGTAATCTGAATACCTAACCAGTGTTAAAACAAATAGCCATATCTGGCGGTAGATGTGACCAACGCCGAATTCTTGTTGATGCAGTCGTGGAATTCCATTACCTTCCAAAAAAAGGCCGAAGACGTCTGTGGTCAGCCACAACAGGGCAGTTTCTCCCACTAACATATTGGTGGAATGCCTTGACTCCAAATATTACCGCCAATCCCTCATCCTTGGTTTCACAATATCAATGTTATGCAACCGACAGGGTACTTGAGGCAAAAAGAAAGAAAATAAAAGAAAATCGCTTATTTTCACACGTAGGCTTCAATGGAGATATTGCGAAAAGCCCCTAGTCGCAACATTCCGGCGCCTGTTCGGGAAGGTTGGTACGAGAATTCAATCGCGATGCTGGCCTGACTTGGTCTGCTTACAAGCCAAAGATTTAGCTCAATGTGCAGAAAAAGGTGAGATCTGTGCCCTTGCCCGATCAGTGATCCAGCACAGAGCTAATCTCATTGGGAAAGCTACCCGCTGTTAGAATTATTCCGTGGCCTGGAACATAGAAACGTAGAACGGGGAAATTGAGGCGATAAGGGCAGCACGGTGGCGCAGTGGATATCACTGCTGCGTCACTGCGCCGATGTACCAGTACCCGTTTGGATCCGGGATCTGTGTCATTGTCCGTGTGGAGTTTGCACATTCAGTTTGCAGATGGTTAAAGGATGGTCACGACTGGGAGGTAAATATCCAAGGATATCAAACTATTCGGAAGGACAGAGTGGATGGTAAGTGAGCTCTATTATTTAAAGATGACATCGGAGCAATAGTAACGAATGACATCGGGGCTATGAAGGATAAGGTTGAATCCATTTGGGTGGAAATCAGAAATAGTAAGGCGAAAAAGTCACCATTAGTAATATTTTGGCCAATATATAATAACGCTATGGTGGGGCAGGCAATAAACAAATAAATAACTGATGCGTGTAGAAATGGCACAGCAGTTATCATGGCAGATTTTAATTCACATGTCGATTGGTTTAACCAGGTCGGTTAAGGCAGTCTTGAGGAGGGGTTTATAGAATGTATCGGCGATAGTTTCCTAGAATAGTATGTAATGGAACCTACGAGGGAACAAGCGGTCCTAGATCTTGCCCTGTGTAATGAGACAGCATTGATTCATGATCTCAAAGTTAAGGATCCTCTCGGAAGGAGCTACCACAATAGGGTGGAATTTAAAATACAGATGGAAGGTAAGAAGGTAAAATCAAATACTGGTGTGTTGTGCTTAAACAAAGGAGATTACAATGGGATGAGAGAAGAACTAGCTAAGGTAGACTGGGAGCAAATACTTTATGGTGGAACAGTTGAGAACCGGTGGAGAACATTCCAAGCGATTTTTCACAGCGCTCAGCAAAGATTTATACCAACAAAAATGAAGGACCGTAGAAAGAGGGGAAAACGACCATGGGTATCCAGAATAATGAACAGAGAACAAAGAAAATTACAGCACAGGAACATTCACTTCGGCCCTCCCAGCCTGCGCCAATCCATATCCTTTATCTAAACCTGTTGCCTATTTACCAAGGTCTACTTTTCTCTGTTCCCCACCCGTTCATATATCTGTCCAGATGCATCTTAAATGATGCTATCGGAGCAACCTCTACCACCTCCGCTGGCAATGCATTCCAGGCACCCACCACCTTCTGCGTAAAAAGACTTCTACGCACATCTCCCTTAAAATTTCCCCCTGTCACCTTGAAATCGTGACCCCTTGTAATTGACACCCCCACTCTAGGAAAAAAACTAGTTGCTATCCACCCTGTCCTTACCTCTCATAATTTTGTAGACCTCAATCTGGTCTCCTCTCAACCTCCGTCTTTCCAACGAAAACAATCCTAATCAACTCAACCTTTCTTCATAGATACCACCCTCCATACCAGGTAACATCCTGGTGAATCTCCTCTGCACCCTCTCTAAATCATCCACATCCTTCTGGTAATGTGGCGACCAGAACTGCACGCAGTATTCCAAATGTGGCCGAACCAATGTTCGATACAGCTGTAACGTGACCTGCTGACTCTTGTACTGATTACCCCGTCCAATGAAGGCAAGCATGATGTATGCCTTCTTGACACTCTATCAACCTGCGTTGCCACCTTCTGGGTACATAAGAACATAAGAACATAAGAACTAGGAGCAGGAGTAGGCCATCTGGCCCCTCGAGCCTGCTCCGCCATTCAATTAGATCATGGCTGATCTTTTGTGGACTCAGCTCCACTTTCCAGCCCGAACACCATAACCCTTAATCCCTTTATTCTTCAAAAAACTATCTATCTTTACCTTAAAAACATGTAATGAAGGAGCCTCAACTGCTTCACTGGGCAAGGAATTCCATAGATTCACAACCCTTTGAGTGAAGAAGTTCCTCCTAAACTCAGTCCTAAATCTACTTCCCGTTATTTTGAGGCTATGCCCCCTAGTTCTGCTGTCACCCGCCAGTGGAAACAACCTGCCCGCATCTATCCTATCTATTCCCTTCATAATTTTAAATGTTTCTATAAGATCCCCCCTCATCCTTCTAAATTCCAACGAGTACAGTCCCAGTCTACTCAACCTCTCCTCATAATCCAACCCCTTCAGCTCTGGGATTAACCTAGTGAATCTCCTCTGCACACCTTCCAGCGCCAGTACGTCCTTTCTCAAGTAAGGAGACCAAAACTGAACACAATACTCCAGGTTTGGCCGCACTAACACCTTATACAATTGCAACATAACCTCCCTAGTCTTAATCTCCATCCCTCTAGCTATGAAGGACAAAATTCCATTTGCCTTCTTAATCACCTGTTGCACTTGTAAACCAACCTTCTGTGACTCATGCACTAGCACACCCAAGTCTCTCTGAACAGCGGCATGCTTTAATATTTTATCGTTTAAATAATAATCCCGTTTGCTATTATTCCTACCAAAATGGATAACCTCACATTTGTCAACATTGTATTCCATCTGCCAAACCCGAGCCCATTCACTTAACCTATCCAAATTCCTCTGCAGACTTCCAGTATCCTCTGCACTTTTCGCTTTACCACTCATCTTAGTGTCATCTGCAAACTTGGACACATTGCCCTTGGTCCCCAACTCCAAATCATCAATGTAAATTGTGAACAATTGTGGGCCCAACACAGATCCCTGAGGAACACCACTAGCTACTGATTGCCAACCAGAGAAACACCAATTTATCCCAACTCTTTGTTTTCTATTAATTAACCAATCCTCTATCCATGCTACTACTTTACCCTTAATGCCATGCATCTTTATCTTATGCAGCAACCTTTTGTGTGGCACCTTGTCAAAGGCTTTCTGGAAATCCAGATATACCACATCCATCGGGTCCCCGTTATCTACTGCACTGGTAATGTCCTCAAAAAATTCCACTAAATTAGTAAGGCATGACCTGCCTTGAACGAACCCATGCTGCGTCTGCCCAATGGGACAATTTCTATCCAGATGCCTCGCAATTTCTTCCTTGATGATAGATTCCAGCATCGTCCCTATTACCGAAGTTAAACTCACTGGCCTATAATTTCCTGCTTTCTGCCTACCTCCTTTTTTAAACAGTGAAGTCACGTTTGCTAATTTCCAATCCACCGGGACCACCCCAGAGTCTAGTGAATTTCGGTAAATTATCAGGTACAATGGACCTGAACTCCCAGATCTCTCTGGACATCAATTTTCCACAGGACTCTGACATTGACCATATAGTCTGCTCTTGAGTTAGATACTCCTAAGTGCATCACCTCGCATTTGCCAGGATTGAACTCCATCTGCCATCTATCTGCCCACCTCTCCAATCTATCTATCGATCTATATCTAAGGACATAAGGGAGACTATCAAATTGAAGAAAAAGCATACAAAGTGGCAAAGATTGGTGGGAGGCTATGGGGCTGGGAAATCTTTAGCGGGCAACATAAAACTACTAAAAACCTATAAAGAATAGTAAGATAGATTATGAAAGTAAACTTGCTCGTATCTATAAACACACAGTAAAAGTTTCTGCAAATATGTAAAACACAAAAGCGTGGCTAAGGTAAATATTGGTCCTTTAGAAGATGAGAAGGGAGTTTTAATAATGGGAGATGAGGAAATGGCTGAGGAACTGAACAGGTTTTTTGGGTCAGTCTGCACGGTGGAAGACACAAATAACATGCCAGTGACTGATAGAAACGAGGCTATGACAGGTGAGGACATCGATATGAAAATGACATGAAAATCGCTTATTGTCACGAGTAGGCTTTAATAAAGTTACTGTGTCGCCACATTCCGACGCCTGTCCGGGGAGGCTGGTACGGGAATCGAAACGTGCTGCTGGCCTGCTTGGTCTATTTTAAAAACCAGCGATTTAGCCGAGTGATCTAAACCAGCTAAACAAGGATTGTTATCACTAAGGAGGTGCTAATGGGCAAGCTAATGGGGCTAAAGGTGGATAAGTCTCCTGGCCCTGACGGAATGCATCCCAGAGTGCGAAAAGAGATGGCTGGGGAAATTGCAAATGCACGACTGATAATTTACCAAAATTCACTAGACTCTGGGTTGGTCCCTGTGGATTGGAAATTCGCAAACGTGACACAACTGTTTAAGAAAGGTGGTCGGCAGAGAGCAGGTAATTATATGCCAGTGAGCTTAACTTCAGAAGTAGGGGAGCTGCTGGAATCTATCATCAACGAAGAAATAGCGAGGCATCTGGATGGAAATTGTCCCATTGGGCAGACACAGCATGGGTTAATAAAGGGCAGCTCGTGCCTAACTAATTTAGTGGAACTTTCTGAGGACATTACCAGTGCGTTAGATAAAGGGGAGCAAATGGATGTTATACATATGGATTTCTAGGAAGCCTTTGACAAGGTGCCACACGATAGGTTGCTGCATCAGATAAAGATGCATGGCATTTAGGGTGAAGTTGTAGCATGGACAGTGGATTGCTTAATTGATAGAAAGCAAAGAGTGGGGATTAATGGGTGTTTCTATGGTTGGCAATTCGTAGCTAGTGGTGTCCCTCAGGGATCCGTGTTGTCCCACAATTATTCACAATTGACATAGATAATTTGGAGTTGGGGCTAAGGGCAATGTGTTCAAGTTTGCAGATGACGCTGAGATGAGTGGTAAAGCGAAAAGTCCAGAGGATACTGGAAGTCTGCATAGGGAGTTGGATAGGTTACGTGAATGGGTTATGGTATGGCAGATGGAATACAATGTTGACAAATGGGAGGTTATCCATTTTGGTACGAAAAACAGCAAACATGATTATTATTTAAACGATAAAATATTAAAGCAAGCTGCTGTTCAGAGAGACCTGTGTGTGCTAGTACATGAGTCACAGAAAGTTGGTTTACAGTTGCAACAGGTGATTAAGAAGGCGAATGGAATGTTGTCCTTCATTGCTAGAGGGATGGAGTTTAAGACGAGGGATGTTATGCTACAATTGTATAAGCTGTTGGTGAGGCTACATCTGGAGTATTGTGTTCAGTTTTGATCTCCTTACTTGAGAAAGGACGTACTGGCACTGGAGGGTGTGCAGCGGAGATTCACTAGGTTAATCCCAGATCTGAAGGGGTTGAATTACGAGGAGAGGTTAGGTAGACTGGGACTGTACTCGTTGGAATTTAGAAGGATGAGGGGGAACTTATAGAATCATCAAAAATGATATAGGGAATAGATGGAAATGATGCGGGCAGGTTATTTCCACTGGCGGGTGAAAGCTGAACGAGGGGGCATAGCCTCGAAATAAGGGGAAGTAGATTTAGGTCTGAGTTTATATATGGAATTCCTTTCCCAGTTAAGCAGTTGAAGTTCCTTCATTAAGTGTTTTTAAGGTAAAGATAGATAGTTTTTTGCAGAATAAAGGGATTAAGGGTTATGGTGTTCAAGCCAGAAAGTGGAGCTGAATCCACAAAAGATCAGCCATGATCCCATTGAATGGTGGAGCCAGCTCGAGGTGTCAGATGGCCAACTCCTGCTCCTAGGTCTTATGTTCTTATGTATTCTTCCCGTTCTTGCATGTGTTTCGTCGCACAATCCAAAGATGTGCAGGGTCGTTGAATCGCCGAAGCTAAACTTTCCATTTAATTGGAATGAATGAATTGGGTACTCTAATTTTTTTTTAAATGAGGATCTGTGAGGAGGACCCATGTCCTGTTAACCCGATGACCGTTTTGTCTTGTGGCTATCTGAAAAATATGTTGCCAGTTGAAACTCCGGCTCGCATGCAGTCACCTTGAAGCAAATTGCGTCCTTGTCCTCGTTGCACATAAGGAAACATATAATGTCTGTCGGCCGTGTGTTACAGTGGACCCCACAAAGCTCAATAGTCCGCCAAGTCAGGTCGTTAACCTTACCTTGGTGTCGTGCAACGTCACGGGCATGAAATATGTGAAACACCACCGAAATGTTTGGTGATCCATCATGAAGACAGCAGGACCTGTGTCTAATTCCAAACGAGAACAATTTACCTATAATTTCAGAAGAATCGGCGGTCCTTTGGGGGATTTTATGCAGTTCACGGGCATCAAACAGGCCGAATAAAGGGGGGGGGGGCGTTGTGGCGAAACACGTGCGAGGCTGGTGGCGATTTCTGCGGCAGCAATAAACTGATTTTCAAGCACCAAATCTGGCGGTTCAACGATTATGACTTTTCGGGCCATGCATTTGGCAAAACGGTCGGTTTTCCCCTTCGTCCGATTTGCAGGTATCCCATAATTCTGGATTGGCTCCCGAGTGCTGGGCCCAAGCTGTGGAATTGTCTCTCTTGTTTCTCTTTAACAGGAAACCTGGCACCGCCTGGATGGAGTGTCAAACGATGGACGAAGTAGTCCCTAGACATCTGAAGAGCCTGCCATCCGTTCAATGCGAGCTTGCGGGACAGTGACAGCCTGATAGACTGCTTGAAGACCAAGGTGTTTTCTGCCAACAGCATCCCATGAGTTACCCTATTGTTTTCCCCACAAACTATCTTATCCCTCAGTATTCCAATGATGTGCTTTCCAAATCCGCAATGATATGCATTTGTGCTGAGGTGGATCATTAAAGCAGCAAGCATTTGACGTGGTGACGGCATCGCTATCTGAACACTTTACAGCTGCATGGTCGCAGAAGTCTTGGCGTGATAATGTTCAGCTACCGAAACGACCAACTTGTCAAACGATTTGGAGACTGGTGCGAACAGGGAAGGAAAGTCTTCATAATTACAAATGCCATTTTGCCGCCGACTGTCAGAAAGATGACTCTCTGATTAACGTATTCATTTACGACACTGATTCCAGTCTTCCAATCTGCATTGGAGTCTTCCAAATTTCCGTGCTGTGGAATCTTTACTTTAATATCTACAAAACCCAGGATAGTAATCGTCCAGGCCGGCGAATCATTTCCATTAGTGTATCCGGATTTTATTTTGTCCTCGTCGCCAGGTTCGTAACATACAGAAGCTAGCGGAAACAGAACAAGGAATTATTGACTATGCCAAATACTCTGCCAGGCAGTAACTCTCTCCATATCCAGTCCTGGTTTCGAAAACGATCAACTGCGGCCCGGCTTGAGCCGACTTTTATATGTCTAACTTTAAACTGTTCCAGCTGTGTGACCGCACACGGTACCTGCGAAACTTGTACTTCAGAGGTACAAAAGTTTTTTGGGTTTTTTGAGCAATGGTTTTTGAGCAGCCCTTATAGGATGTATAGTAGCCTCCTTCTCCAAAACTGCCACCACATTAAAGCACTTCTATGTTCATTTTTAATATATTTTACCGTGGTGTTGACGATTCTTTACCCACGCACTGACCACGCACAAAGATGTCCTAACCTGATTTGACGTCAAAGCAATGTTTTGTTTTGTCATCAAAGTAAACAACTTGTCAATTGCCAAGATGGCATGCACACTTTTCAGTAATATCATGAACTAATTTAACGTTACCAATCCCTCACGTGCAATTGTTGCCATCACAGCCATTAATCTACGGGGTTGGTAACCATTTCAAATCCATATTCTTGGCCTGTTTTCTTCCTTGTCCCGTTATTTTGTATGGCTCTATGTCATGGGACTGGCAATATGTCATTTGCATCAGTCGATCCAACGAATTATTGTCAGTTTATGAAATCTAACAAGAAAGTAACGTCTAAATGACATTAAGGGAGGAACACAGACTACAAATTACTGTGGACAAGGGGTAAAACCGTGATTGGATGGATGTATTACTGGATTTGTTCAAATTGTAGGCGTTGTGGCAAATGTTAGAGTGAAATAATTAACATAAGGCAAGGCTGAAGTCGTCAAGGACGTAAATAGAAATTCGGGCGATTTTGCAAACACGTATTTCTGGCGTTAGAATGAAAATGACGGTATCATATTTCAAAACACGACGCTACATTTATGCTACTTTTGAAATTCAGCCATGCATGTGCAACTCATGATTGCATTTGATATGTGTACAAACACAGGGCAGCACGGTAGCGTTCTGGATAGCACAATCGCTTCACAGCTCCATGGTCCCAGGTTCAATTCCGGCTTGGGTCACTGTCTGTGCGGAGTCTGCACATCCTCCCCGTGTGTGCTTGGGTTTCCTCCGGGTGCTCCGGTTTCCTCCCACAGTCCAAAGATGTGCAGGTTAGGTGGATTGGCCATGATAAATTGCCCTTAGTGTTGGGTGGGGTTACTGGGTTATTGGGACAGGGTGTAGGTGTTAACTTTGGGCAGGGTGCTCTTTACAGGAGCCGTTGCAGACTCGATGGGCCGAATAGCCTCCTTCTGCACTGTAAATTATATTATATGATCTAATACATAAAGTAGCATTTCTATTTCATGACGTGGAATTTATTGCATTGGTAAAATGGAGGTTTGTGAAATAATAACAATTCAAGGTGCTGGAATTGACGATCTAATTCGTGATGTTATGTTTTTTCTTTGACTGGTACACTTCCTTTTTTGCTGAAAATCCCTCCAACTGGGTAAATGAAACAGCCTTGCTCTCCACGATGCATTGAAAGGCAGTAAAATAGACGCTGGCGACTTAAAAATCGGAATAAAATTCTTAGAGATAACTCGATGGATGAAGCTCCGAAGCATGGATGAAACTCCGAAGCATATAGAATGCTGAATATCAGTGCATTCATATGAAAGAGTAAAGTAAATTTATATAATTTCCTGGCTACAGAAAATCTCTAAACGTTGAATTATATGGAGATTCCACAGAATTTTCACCGGGGCAAATGTCACACGTTCACAAAATCTGAATAATTTTGACTGGAACACACTGTAAGTATTTCAACCTCATCACTTCTCTAAATGGTCGAAATACCGGAAAAGGTTGCATTCAATCACATCAGTGCAATTCCCCCGCGGCGAATCGAGCTGTACAGTAAATTCTGCAATGATAATCAAAACACACAACAAGTGAACGCACCAAACAAATAACGGGCAGAACAAAGAACAATACAGAACAGGAACAGGCCCTTCCGCTCTCCAATCCTACGACGATCACGTGTCCTGTCTACACAAACCGCCTGTATCCTTCTATAACACGTCTGTTCATGTGCCTCTCCACATCTCCACTCAAGCTTTCCCACACTCACTTTGAACTGGTGGCTACCTGTAATTGTCTTTTCCGCCTTGGGAAAAAGCGCCCAATTGTTCACCGGATCTATTGCTCTAATAATTTTATCAACTTCTATCAGGTCGCCCCTCAGGCCCCGTCTCTCCGGGATAGAAATCCCAGTTTATTCAATGTCTCCGAACATCTAATACCCTCCATACAAGGACCATCCTCGTAAAACATTTCTGTATCCTCACCAAAGCCACCATGTCCTTCTGGTAGTATAGTGACCAGAATTGGACACAGTTTTCAAAATGTGGCCGACCCGATGTTGTATATATTTGTAAAATAACTTTCGAGGTTTTGGACTCGATAGGCCGTCCTGTGAAGGCAAGCATGCCTCATGCATTTTTCTCACTATTTCCACCTCTGCTGCCACTATTAAGAATCTTTGAACCTGCACGCCCAGATCTCCCTGTGTCTCAATGCACCTGACGATTCTACCAATTATTTCATTGCTTCCACCTGAATCGTACCTACCTAAGTGCAGTAGCTTACGTGTTTCGGGATTAAATTACATCTGCCATTTCTCTTGCCAATTTTGCAGCCTATCTATACACTGTTTTAATATCTGAGAAACTTCATCACGATCCGCAACTCCTGCAGTCTTAGTATCATCCACAAACTTACTAATCACGCCATCTGTGTTTTCTTCCAAGTTACTCATCTATATTACAAAATGGAGAGGTCCCAGTACTGATCGCTGCGGAACACACTAGTCACATATATACATTCAGAAAAGCACCCTTCCACTGCTACCTTCTGCAATCTGTGGCCAAGACAGTTTTTGATCCAGCCAGCTAGTTCTCCCCTGACACCATGTGATCTAATATTTTCACCAGACCGCCATGAGGAACCTTATCAAGTGCTTTATTATTGTCCATGTAGGCAACAACCAAAGCACTTCCCAAGTCAATCATGTGTGCCGCCTCCTCAAAGAATGCAATCAATTTCGTGAGACATGACCTCCCTTGTACAAAACCATTATGTTTGCGAACAAGACCATTCATTTCCAAATGTGCATCGATCCGAGATCTCAGAATCTATACCAACAATTGCACAACCACTGACGTCAAGCTGACTGGTCTATAATTATCCGGATTATTCTAGCAACCAGCCTTAAATAACGGTACAATATTAACAGTCCTCCAATCCACTGGGATCTCACCTGTGGCGAATGGGGACACAAAGTTTTCTGTCAGTGTCCCAGCTATTACATCTCTTGCCCCCCTCAGTAATCTAGGATAGATGCCATCTGGCCATGGGGACTTGTCGGCCTGAATGTTTTTTAACATACCTAACACTTCCTCGCTCGTAATAATGGCCTGTTTGAAAGTGTTGATACGTTTCAGAGACACCAGCAATTAACGGGTCCCTCTCCTTTGTGCATACCGGTGGGAAATAATCATTGAGGAGCTCATAAGAACATAAAAACATAAGAATTAGGAGCAGGAGTGGGCCACCTGCCACCACGAGCCTACTCCGCCATTCAATTATATCATGGCTGATCGTTTGCGGACTCAGCTCCACTTTCCGGCCCGAACAACATAACCCTTAATACCTTTACTCTTCAAAAAAAGATCTATTTTATCTTCAAAACATTTAATGAAGGAGCCTCAACTGCTTCACTGGGCAAGGAATTCCATAGATTCACGACCTTTGGGTGAAGAGGTTTCGCCTAAACTCAGTCATAAATGTACTTCCCCTTATTTTGAGGCTGTGCTCCCGAGTTCTGCTTTCACCCACCAATGGAAATAACCTGCCCACATGTATCCTATCTATTCCCTTCATAATTGTATATGTTTCTATAAGATCCCGCCAATTTCTTTTACATTCCATCTAGTACAGTTCCAGTCTAATCAACCACTCCTCGTAATCTCCTGGTATTAACCTCGTGAATCTCCTCTGCGCACCAACCCCCCTCCAGCGCCAGTGCGTCATTTCACAGTTAAGGAGAACAAAACTGAACACAATACTCCATGTGTAGCCTCACTAACACCTCATACAATTGCAGCATACCCTCCCTAGTCTTATACTCTTTCACTCTAGCAATGAAGGACAAAATTCCATTTGGCTTCTTAATCACCTGTTGCACCTGTAAACCAAAGTTTTGCGACTCATGCGCTAACACTCCCAGGTCTCTCTGCACAACAGCATGTTTTAATATTTTACCATTCGAATAATAATCGATTTTGCTGATATTCCTAGCAAAATGGATAACCTCACTTTTGTCAACATTGTATGCTATCTGCCAGACCCTCGCCCATTCACGTCACCTATCCAAATTCCTTTGCAGTGTTCCACTATCCTCTCCACTTTTGCTTTCCCACTCATCTACTTCCTCGGGTTCTGCACATAAAATAATCTGTCCCTGAGTGGACCAAACCATTCGCTAGCTGCCTTTCTGTTCATAATATACGTGAAAATTGCCATGGGATTCTCCTGAATCCTGTATTCCGAGAACAGTTCTCATTTTCTCCTTCCTACTTCCTCCTTGGGTCCTTTTCTACTTTCATGGTATTCCTCAAGTGTGTTAGCTGTATTTACTTGCGTTTACCTCATAGAACATAGAACATAGAACGATACAGCGCAGTACAGGCCCTTCGGCCCTCGATGTTGCACCGACATGGAAAAAAAACTAAAGGCCATCTACACTATGCATTTATCATCCATATGCTTATCCAATAAACTTTTAAATGCCCTCAATGTTGGCGAGTTTACTACTGTTGCAGTTAGGGCATTCCACGGTCTCACCACTCTTTGCGTAAAAAACCCACCTCTGACCTCTGTCCTATATCTATTACCCCTCAATTTAAGGCTATGTCCCCTCGTGCTAGCCACCTCCATCCGCGGGAGAAGACTCTCGCTGTCCACCCTATCTAACCATTTGATCATTTTGTATGCCTCTATTAAGTCACCTCTTAACCTTCTTCTCTCTAACGAAAACAACCTCAAGTCCATCAGCCTTTCCTCATGTGATTTTCCCTCCATACCAGGCAACATCCTGGTAAATCTTCTCTGCACCCGTTCCAAAGCTTCCACGTCCTTCCTATAATGAGGCGACCAAAACTGTACGCAATACTCCAAATGCGGCCGTACTAGAGTTTTGTACAACTGCAACATGACCTCATGGCTCCGGAACACAATCCCTCTACCAATAAAGGCCAACACACCATAGGCCTTCTTCAAAACCATATCAACCTGGGTGGCAACTTTCAGGGATCTATGTACATGGACACCGAGATCCCTCTGCTCATCCATACTACCAAGAATTTTACCATAAGCCAAATATTCCGCATTCCTGTTATTCTTTCCAAAGTGAATCACCTCACACTTCTCCACATTAAACTCCATTTGCCACCTCTCAGCCCAACTCTGCAGCTTATCTATGTTCCTCTGTAACCTGCAACATCCTTCCGCACTGTCTACAACTCCACCGACTTTAGTGTCGTCTGCAAATTTACTCACCCAACCTTCTGCGCCCTCCTCTAGGTAATTTATAAAAATGACAAACAGCAACGGCCCCAGAACAGATCCTTGTGGTACGCCACTCGTCACTGAACTCCATTCTGAACATTTCCCATCAACTACCACTCTCTGTCTTCTTTCAACTAGCCAATTTCTGATCCACATCTCTAAATCACCCTCAATCCCCAGCCTCCGTATTTTTTGCAATAGCCGACCGTGGGGAACCTTATCAAACGCTTTACTGAAATCCATATACACCACATCAACTGCTCTACCCTCGTCTACCTGTTCAGTCACCTTCTCAAAGAACTCGATAAGGTTTGTGAGGCATGACCTACCCTTCACAAAACCATGTTGACTATCCCTAATCATATTGTTCCTATCTAGATGATTATAAATCGTATCTTTTATAATCCTCTCCAAGACTTTACCCACCACAGACGTTAGGCTCACCGGCCTATAGTTACCGGGGTTATCTCAACTCCCCTTCTTAAACAAAGGGACCACATTTGCTATCCTCCAGTCCTCTGGCACTATTCCTGTAGCCAATGATGACCTAAAAATCAAAGCCAAAGGTTCAGCAATCTCTTCCCTGGCTTCCCAGAGAATCCTAGGATAAATCCCATCTGGCCCCGGGGACTTATCTATTTTCACCTTGTCCAGAATTGCTAACACTTCTTCCCTACGCACCTCAATGCCATCTATTCTAACAGCCTGGGTCTCAGCATTCTCCTCCACAATATTATCTTTTTCTTGAGTGAATACTGACGAAAAGTATTCATTTAGTATCTCGCTTATCTCGTCAGCCTCCACACACAACTTCCCACCACTGTCCTTGACTGGCCCAACTCTTGCCCTAGTCATTCTTTTATTCCTGACATTCCTATAGAAAGCTTTTGGGTTTTCCTTGATCCTACCTGCCAAAGACTTCTCATGTCCCCTCCTTGCTCGTCTCAGCTCTCTCTTTAGATCCTTCCTCGCTTCCTTGTAACTATCAAGCGCGCCAACTTAAACTTCACGCCTCATCTTCACATAGGCCTCCTTCTTCCTCTTAACAAGAGATTCCACTTCTTTGGTAAACCACGGTTCCCTCGCTCGACCCCTTCCTCCCTGCCTGACTGGTACGTACTTATCAAGAACATGCAATAGCTGTTCCTTGAACAAGCTCCACATATCCAGTGTGCCCAACCCTTGCAGCCCACTTCTCCAACCTACACATCCTAAGTCATGTCTAATGGCATCATAATTGACCTCCCCCAGCTATAACTCTTGCCCTGCGGGGTGTACTTATCCCTATCCATTACTAACGTAAAGGTCACCGAATTGTGGTCACTGTTTCCAAAGTGCTCACCGACCTCCAGATCTAACACCTGGCCTGGTTCATTACCCAAAACCAAATTCAATTTGGCCTCGCCTCTTGTTGGCCTGTCAAAATATTGTGTCAGGAAACCCTCCTGCACACATTGTACAAAGAACGACCCCTCTAATGTACTCGAACTATATCTTTTCCACTCAATATTTGGAAAGTTAAAGTCTCCCATAACAACTACCCTGTTACTTTCGCTCTTTTCCAGAATCATCTTCGCCATCCTTTCCTCTACATCCCTAGAAGAATTAGGTGGCCTATAGAAAACTCCGAACAGGGTGACCTCTCCTTTCATGTTTCTAACCTGATCCCATACTACCTCGGAAGAAGAGTCCCCATCTAGCATCCTTTCCGCCACCGTAATACTGTCCTTGACTAGCAGCGCCACACCTCCCCCTCTTTTGCCCCCTTATCTGAACTTACTAAAACACCTAAACCCCGGAACCTGCAACAACCATTCCTGTCCCTGCTCTATCCATGTCTCTGAAATGGCCACAACATCGAAATCCCAGGTACCAACCCATGCTGCCAGTTCCCCTACCTTATTTCGTATACTCCTGGTATTGAAGTCGACACACTTCAAACATCCTACCTGAACACTGGCACCCTCCTGGGATGTCCTCGATATGCTCCTGACCTCTATACTCTCAATTTCCCGTACCCCAAAACTACAATCCAGGTTCCCATGCCCCTGCTGAATTAGTTTAACCCCCCCCCCCCCCAAAGAGCACTAACAAATCTCCCCCCCGAGTATATTGGTGCCCCTCAGGTTCAGATCTAGACCATGTATGCATCTTTATTCTTTTGGACAAGATTCTCAATTTCCCTGTTCATCCATTGTTCTGGAATCTTGCCTTCCTTGTCCTTACTTTTTGCCGACACATGTCTGTTAAGGGGTACTTCAGCGTGTCCAATCCACCGAGTTTACACTTTTTTGGATTGTGGTGGCGAAACACAAACAAACACGGGTAGAATGTGAAAATTCGACACGGACAGTGACCCGGAGCCGAGATTGAACCTGGGCCTCTGCAACGTGAGACTGCAGTGTTAATGTACTACGTCACAGTGCTGCCATTTAGAGCTGTAATGTGTTCTCCCAACAGTATTGCAACTCGCCCACCAGTAGGTGCCAGTAATGTTCCTTTTGTTTAGCCAAGTCTCCGGTACAACAACCACATCGATGTTCCGTGGGTGCATCAAGTTTTTAAGATCATTTGTCTTACATTGTATACTCCGTGCATTGAAACTGATAAACTCCGGACCTCCGGAGCCACTGAGTTCGACCTCCCCCAGCCTACCCTTCCTGCAAACCTGTTGACCCGGGTTCCATGCTCATCCACAGTCTCTACACTTGCTGGCTTACTGCCCTATTTCCTACCGCCCTGCGAAATTAGTTTATACCCACCCTAATCGTACTAGCAAACCTCCCTGCAATATGTTTGTGCCCCTCCAGTTCAGGTGTAACCCGTCATTCTTGTACAGGCCCCTCCTTCCCTGGAAGACATCCTAATGATCCAAGAAACCGACGCCCTCCCTCCAACACCAGTTGCTGAGCCATGTTTTTAACTGCAGTATATCCATGTTGCTAGAACCGCTATCCCATGGCACGGGGCGTAATCCCGAGAGTACTAGACGAGAAATTTTCTACCTAGCTCCCTAAATTGCCATTGGAGGATTTCTCTGTACTTTCTGCCTACGTCATTCTTGCAATGTGGACAATGACCTATGTCTGATTTCGCTCCCGTTTTAGGATGCTTTGTACCCGCTCAGACTGATCCAGGACCCTGGCACCAGAGAAGCAATGTTCCATCCTGGAGTTCTTTCCCGGCCTCAGAAGCGCCTATCTGTGATCTTGATTATTGAATCCCTACCACGATTGCTATTCTACGCTTTGTGCCCCCTGACAGTGCAGGAAGACTAGTAGTGTCTTCGCTTTGGCCACTGCTGCCACTGTCCCTGATGGACCAACCCTCTCATCAGTCGACAAAACGGCAGACTTGTCAGGTTGGGGGACAGCCATATGCGAATCCTTCACTGTCTATCTACCCCGTCTGACGGCCACCCATCTACCTTCCTGCACCTTACGTGTGACCACATCTCCTGAGATGTTATCGATCACCATTTCAGCTTATTATGTGCTTCTGAATGCTTCCAGCTGCTGCTCTAACCGATCAAGTGTTTGTCGACTTTTGTAACTGAATACACTTTCCACAGATGTAATCCTCAGGGACACTTGAATGCCCACGATGTTCAACATCGTGCAGGAGTGGCACACTACACCGTCAATTAACATTTCTCCCTCACTTAGTTGTTGGGTTAAGAAAAACGAAACACCAAGTCCCTTAATAAACAGTTAATGATTCTGCATTCACGTATGAGCCCCCAAAATCAGTGTGCCTTCTAGTTACTATTGGCTGTCATTTAACATGAAATCAAGCTTGCTACGCTGAACAAAGTGTGAGAAGAAAAAAAAGAAAAACTGTTCCCTTTTTAGGGAGCTCAAAATTTACTCGGGTGTGCCTGGGAATGAAACGAGTTACCTGATTTATTGTGAACCAATCTGGAGACTCTATCACCTTTGCCAGCGGTACGTCACGTCGCGCTCAATTGAAACGCGAACTGGAGATTGCTTCCGAGATATCCGGCTGCTCCTCGAGTTCCTGTGAAGATACGTTCCCGAGCGAGACGAGGCCCGAAATCTTCCCCGCGTTCAGTTTTAACTCATACCGTTCGATAGTCTCCGCTCTCCGAACACAGCTCCCGCGATTGGCCGCTGCTCCTGGAGTTCATCTGAAGGTAAGATTCCGAGCGAGACTCAGGAATACTCAGCTAATCCACTATCCAAATGTTGAATGCAAAACTTCTGCTTTCCACTGAGATTCCTTCAGTTGTGAGGACATAGTTCTTGAAGTTACTCAGCAGATCACCCGTCACCAGAAATCTAGTTACATTAGTAATCACTGATCATTATGTGCAGATTGCATCTGTAGGTCCTCATGTTGTCATATTTCATGAATACGACTAGTTTACTTAATTGATCAAAAGATGCAACGGATATTTAGATGTTTCTTCTACGGTACAGGTGCAAGATAATTATGGTTAAATCGTAATTTGAAATGATTTCTTGCACATTACAAGTGGGTATTTGCACAGTGCGATATTCACTGATATTCGATTTTAAGCTTAGGATACTCTGGTCCATATATTCCAAACGTCACTTCAAGATTCACGGACCGATAAAACTTGCAAGTCATCCGTTAATCCTCGTTCGTTTCCAATGTGACCTAGGGTTCTGCTTATTTTCTTCGTTGAATATTTGGAAGAGGGTCAATAAGAGTACGCAAACGTACAAACTTTTGTCTATAATCTTACAAGGTGCGACAGTTTCAATTTACATGTAAGGCAGAACGTGGTGAATTTAAACCACAGCAGAGGAAAATTAAAACAATGTAAATAAAAAAGAAGAGAGATTGTCAGGGTGCAGAACAGAGAAACACTTCCCTATCCATGACGTTTGTGAAAAAAGGTGACATCCCATGTCATATTGTGAATTAAATTCAGAAAACATATGGATCTTTCATTGTTATCAGCCTGACAGTGATTTTCTTTGGATGTTCGGACCATTAATTGGTGGTATTATTTGATACAAAATACATAGACTTTCGCTAATTGAATGCAATTCGGCACTGGAAGTTACAAAACAAATCAATTTCCAGTATTCAAATGTAAACACGCTCCCCGAGATACGTCAACGTTTAATACACATATAATTGGAATTTTTTTAAGGCTATTTCCTGAGAGAATTAAAGCGGTGTCTTGCTAGAGTGGTATTGGAAAAAAAATCCTTCCGTAGTTTGAGTGATGTACGCAGTCCTGGACTCCTTCCATGAGTCAACATGCACTTCCAGACAAATAAAAGAGCATATACCTGCCATAGAGGGAGTGCAATGCTTGTTTCCCGTAGTATTTACTGTGTAGAGTGTATAAGATCGGAAGAATGCAAATTGACGACTTCATTCTTATCGTTTCTGTGATTGTGTTGAATGGTAGAGATTGTTCGAAGTTGAAACCGGCCGAAGTGTATGAATAATTGTTATCATAATTTGTTCCATGTTCTGTAAAACTTCAAAACTTCAAAACACAGCAAAAGCGCAATGAACGCTGCGTTTCGTAAATCAGCCACACTTTGGCGAAATGTTGCATACAGAACAATCGTTATCGTAACTTAAGTGTCAAATGAAAATACATTCTACATTATAGCTCTGTGAGCGGTTATATATGTTTCCCGAGAAGAAGATGAATGTGTGACAAAGGCCAAGTAAAAGCCCTCAGATTTTCCATATCCTTAATGCAGTGTGACAATGTGAGATGTAAGAGGTCCATTCTCAAATTTCAACTTAGCCCATTATCACGTCACTGATTTCTCCTCTGCAACACGAGAAGAATTCCACTCAAATTCCTTTGCGTCATTGCATAGAGGAAACGTTGTTCTCCGCATTTGAAATCTTGTTCCTTGCCCACGTTGCTGCCGGATGCTTACTTAGTTTTTTTTAGAGCTATTTCGGACACGATCTTGACACATGACCGACTTATCCCGCAGTAATAAACCCTCGGCCGTTGGAATAACATGGATACATTTGAAACCAGTATGTTTTACGTCTGTGATCCATGTCCATATAATCTGCACAGAACGCATTAATTTCGAGAAGGAAGCTATTCAAATTTGTAATCTAATATATAAACGGATATGTAAAACTAATTTCAGGTCACAAGTTGCCTTCACATTCTGCTTAACTGGAGCACGCAATTTAACAACTTAAAGCCTCTGCTGATCGCCCACTGGAAGTATTTTACAAATGATGTAGAAGTACAATAGTCTTCCGTAGATCTCATATTAAAACGGTTACACTTGCCTATCACTGACACCAAGAGTGATTCCCCATGTCGTACATTTACAACTTTCCAAAAAGACGTATATGCGACAGCATGCACAGCTATAAAGGAATGGTTTGGATACAATCAGAATGTCGCCCATCACTGTTCACTTTTTAAATATGTTTGCGAAGGAATGTTCACAAAGTGGCAATTATAAATTCGAAATGTGTTGAAAGCGTCGACAACGGGATACTATTTGAATGTGCTAATGTGTTCACCGATGGAGGGGGCATTGCCAATATTGATTCATCATTCGGGACATGAATCCCGAGAGTTTTGTGATTGTGGATGTCACAATGGCAGAGGAGTGTCTCGAAAAACTAATGTTGGCACTGGACTGCTGAATTCTGGCTGGTTTGGAGTGTTAAAGTGGGAATTCTTTGACTGGAGAAATTAGGGGTTGATTCAGGGATAACTTCTACGGGTAGTATGATCTTCCCTGTATTGAGTAAAGAACAAGACCTCTCAGGATTTAATCACTGGAGAACTTTGAATGCCACGTACTAGTGAGTACAAAAGTAGGAATTAGCGCAGTTGGATATGTGGCTTTCGAATTGGTGCAGGAGGGAGGGTTTTTGATTTTTGGACAACTGAAACCGTTTCTGGGGTAGGTGGGGCTGTACAACCGGAATGGTCTACATCTGAATCAAGGCTGGAGTCGCATCCTTTTTGGCGGTTTTGCTCGTACTGTTGCAAGGTCTTTAAACTGATTACACAGCGGGAGGATACACAGATTTTCAGCAGAATAGGAACAAAGCAATCAATCAATCAAGTCAGAGGCAATACAGCGGTAGGAAGTTTCAAGGGATTTAGCGAAGGCGTGATGGTCTATATTTTAAAACTGGAAGTATGAGAGATAAAACGGATGATTGAATGGCGAGGGTCTGCACGTAGAATTGTGTTGTGATAGCAATCGCGGAGACATGGTTGAGGGACAGGCGGAACTGGCAGCTCAGGTTTCAGGGATATAGGATTTGCAGGTTAGACAGACTAGGGGATAAAGGAGGTGGATGCATTGCATCATCAGTTAAGGAATCAGGTACTGCAGTAAGGAGAGATGATTTATTGGAAGGTTTATTAACTGAAGCTTTGTGAGTAGTGTTTAGGAATAATAAAAGGAAAACTACATTGCGCGACCCTCCAGATCGACAGCATCACCCGGGGGAGCAACTACCTGCGCAATTCGCACAGTTGTGTAAAAAATAACAGTGGGGCAATTTAATCAAGTGATTTCAGCTTTCCCAACATTAATTGGGATGTACTCTTCTCAGGTATTAGATGGAGTGGAGTACTGAAAATGTATTGAGGTGAACATTTAAGCTCAATATGTTGATTGCACAACAAATGATGGGTCAGGGCTCGACCTATGCCGGTAAAATGTAGCTGGATAGGTTGTTTATGTGTTACTGAGCAGCATTTGGGGGAAAGCGACAAAACATGGTACACATTAGGATTTTTATGGAGAAAGAAATGGTCAAGTTGCAAAGGAAGGTTTTCAAGTGGGGGAGGAGGTTATCGGACTTTAATAAAATACGGCAGGATGTGGCCAAGGTGAACAGGAAAGAATTGTTTGAGAGGGACTCTACAGAAGATCAGTGCGAGAATGGGGGTGTTCAAAACTTAAATTGAAAGTTACGAATCAACATGTTCCCTCCAGGGAAGTGTTTTCTAATCTGTTGTTTTCCACGCGCCCGTTTTTACCAACCGGGCAACTTTTTAGACCCAGGCCTGACGACCTTCGCAACCCACCATTTTCTCTTACCTTTAATGTCAGTGGTGAGCCTGCTTTGCCCTCACATTCTCAGTCCAATCAGGTTCCCAGGAGGACAGGGCTATGTGCAAGTTCGGTGCAGAATTAAACTTGTTCCTTTGTGCCATCGTCATCTTGATCTGGACGGAAAGTCCAACCTCGCACATGTAGGTAGTTGCGAATGATAAAATCAATAAAATATTTATTTTACTCAGCTCCGGGCACTCCTCAGAGACGGCACTCCAGAATACTGACAGCCTCAGAGACTTGCGCTGTGTTATAATGTGCTTTTAAAGCTGACGTGCAGAAGTTCAGTTTCTTCATTTAGAGCCAGCTGCATGTTAACAACTGATTCTAGGATCTCAAGGTCAAAGGGAGTTTTCACTCACCCCTTCTCTTTCAAAGTCGATAACTTTTCGTCTGGAAATTAGCGACGAAAACTGTTGATCAGCGCAGCCACACGCAACTGACTTGCCAGTGCATTTACGGTTTTCTTATTAATGTTATTTTCTTCGATGAGTCGTCGCAATATCGGGAACATGTAGCAATTGTGACTTTGCGCTCGCAATTGAGAAATTTTCAATGACTTTTGGAAAGCTGCAATATTTTCACATTGCCCTAATCAATCGTCATCCTTCCCTTGCAAATTGAAGTTCTGTTCATTTAGAACTGAACATATGTCTGCTAGGTAAAACATGGTTGACGTCCAAAATTCACCAGCAAACGATTCATCCAGAGACGACAATTTGTCATGTCGCAAAGCGTGGAATTTGTACGTCAGTTTGTAACCTCTGAGTAGCACCCGGCCTCTTGGGAGCCAACGTGCTTCTGTGTGGTCTATTAAACGTGTGTGTTCAGCCCCCATATAGGAAAGAGCGTTTCAAAAATCTGGTACTGAGTGCGCTGCGTTAAATGAAATTCATAACTTCAACAATTTCTCTCAATAGCACTTCAAGATTCAATGGAATTCCTTTCAATGTCAGCGCCTCAAGGTCAATAAAACAATGAGTCCAAACAATATCCTGACCAGCTGCTCCTTAATCCTTATTTTCACTCTGCTGTCATGTTTGCAGCCACATTACTTCTGATTCCTCAGCAACGAACCCAGCGACCAATTACTTTCCAACCACAAAGCTTGTCAATGCTTCAATAATCTATGTGCCAGTTCTGTATTTTGTAAGTTCAGGTAGCAAAGCAAATCCTCAACAAATTCATGGTGCCAAACGTAGCTAACGTAAACGAGCCATGATGTGCAGATACCGGCATTGTACTGGGGTGAGAAGCATGAGAATTCTGACAACTCCAGGTTAAATTCCAACAGGTTCGTATCGAATCACTAGTTTTCGGAACAATGCTCCTTATTCAATTGAATTATACTGAGGGAGAAGCAGTTTTCCGAAAGCTAGTGATTGGAAAAAAGCATGTTGGACTTTTACCTGGTGTTGTTAGACTTCTTACAGTAAAGAAACCAGGTTGCGCAATCTGAAACGTCGGTACATTCAACAAGTTATAATGGGAAATCCTGTGCTGATTTTCAACGGGAAATAAGCTGGGCTTCTAAATTCTCAGAAATATCACATATTTGGCGAGCAACTGCGTTATCACGAAGTGGGATGCATTTCAATTTTTCAACGAACCTCTCATATATGTCCATACAAACGTTCTCTATTGCTGCAATAAGAATTATTGCGACATGTGGTAAATTTACTCTCCACCTACTTGGTATGCCACCATGTAAGGGGCAAATATTACTTTGTCATTCAATGTGACATTTCTGCTGATGGCTCCGGCTGACAATTTCAGTCCTCGTCGTATCCTTTGAAAAAATAAAAAGGTTTGTCGTCGAACTCGCCATTTCAAGTCTTGATTTGCCTTTGAAATGTTGAGGCTCTTAAAATTCATTTTCCGGCACTTCCGGCATGCAACACACATGGCCTTGCATTCCGACTTGCATTGGCACAATTAGTAAATTCAATCCTGAAATAATCGGATTCATGCCGCTTTGTGTCTGATTTCATCTTCCTCTTAATGGGCTGTTCACCAAAGGCCCTGGAAGTCACACCAGCACTAATTTCTCCTGTTGTGGACACAACTGAACAACTCACATCAGCACTGCTTTGTCCTGTGTGGACTGTTCTGAGCAGCTCACAACACCACTGCTTTGTTCTGCTGTGGATTCTCCTGAGCCACTTTCTCCAGCAGTTTTAGTTGTGAGTTCCTGGCCTGTCTGTGTCTCCAGCCTTCTCGTCCTTATTGCAAAACGATCCATTTAAATGTTTGCAGTCCTTTAGCTTGTCTGCTGCTGACAAAATGAAGGAATCAGAATTGCGCCAAAAGTACGAGATGTCAGCGTTGGGGTCCCGAGACCTGCTGTTTGCCTTCAGCATTGAATTTTTAAAACCAGCTTCTCTTGGCTCAGCGCACTGACGTCAGGAGGTAGCGCTGTTTCTCTCAGTGCTTCGCGCATGCGCGCTGATGAGAGGCCATGCGTGCTCAGTGCGCCCACATGCTTTCGCCGGTTGTGACCGTCATTTTTGAAGCAGCTCGCAGCCGACATTGTTACAAGCCGGCTGCTGCCTCCGTTGCACATGAAATCCCGCGATCGGGAACGCCGCAATGTATGGCTTCATGACCCTCCGACAACCGCGTCGGACCAACCCGCGGGTCGTGACGCCCAGGAGAGAAATACCTGCTTTAGGGCAAGAGGAAATGTGCAAACTCCGAGGATCATGGGTGACCAGAGACTCCCAGGATAATATGATAATGAAAACGGAGGCATCTAGTGCACGTGGAAGGAGATAACATCAACGGAGACATCTGTGGAGGACAGAAAGGTGCACGTTGGAACTCATCAAAGAAAGTAGCAGAGCAGAGAGGCTGTGAGAGAAAGCAGAAGCTCGTACATGGATTTTGCAAGATATTCAATGGGAAGAGGATAACCGGGGAAATATTACGTCCCATTAGGGAAGAATGGGGAAATCTGTAGGTGGAGCTCAAGTGCCTTAGTCGGATGTTGACCGAACAAACGCTTAGGTTGATTGGCCCAGAAACATTGTTCCTTAGTGTGGGTTACAGAGCGATGAATTCGGCATAGGTATGGTCGGCTTTCGAGGTGCCGGTGCAAACTCTAAAGGCCGAATGTCCTGTTTCTGCATTGCAGGGATCTATGATCCTACGATTTAATGATCTGTCTTCACACAAGAAAATTAGGATTTCGATATGGAACTCAGGGAGAATGTCTCCCTGGTACTTGAGCAATTTCGCAAAGGGAGTGACAATAGATTTCAGTTGCTCGGGACCAAATTTGTTACTCCTGTCAGGTCATTTGCATAGTGCCAGACGGCTGGATAACGGCTAATGTGGTTCCCCTATTTAAGATGTGAAGATGCCGGCGTTGGTCTGGGTGAACACAGTTAGACGTCTTACAACACCAGGTTAAAGTCCAATAGGTATGTTTCAAACACTGGCTTTCGGAGCACTGCTCTTTCCTCACATTTGCGTGAGGAAGTAGCAGTGCTCCGAAAGCAAGTGTTTGAAACAAACCTGTTGGACTCCAACCTGGTGTTGTAAGACTTCTAACTGTGCCTCCCCACCCCCTCCCCCCCCCCTCCCAATTAAGAAAGGGTTGGAGCTAAAACGGGGAAAGACAGACCAGTGAGTCTCACGTTATTGTTTGCGAAACGATTGAAAAAAAATTCTGAAGGTGGAAATATATATTCTCTTGAAGAGCCAACGTTTGATCTGGAATAATTTGCAGGGCATTATCAGAGGGAGGTCATGCCTAACGAAATTAATTGAATTTTGAAGCTTGTAACCAGATGTGCAGATGAAGGTAACATAGAATGACGTAATGTTGAGCAGGCGTGCGTTGAATTCGCTGGAGCAGCAAAGACTGATCGTGCTGTACACGATTATTGGGGGGGGGGGGGCAGGGTGGGGAGCGTGAAACGTTTCCCCTCAGGCTCACTTACGAGGGAACAGAAGTTCGACTTTCAAGGGTCTTGAGGGAAAACGTTTTCCTTCTTACGGCAGTGACGCTCCGGGATTCATAGTGCATGGAACAGAACAGCACAGTACAGGCCCTTCGGCTCACGATGCTGTGTCGGCCATTAATCCTAATTTAACGTCAACCTAACCTACACTGCTTCAATTTACCGCTTTTCTCGTGCCTGTCCAAGAGTCTATTTACTGTGCCTAAGGACACTGACTCGACCACCTCTGCTAGCATTGGATTCCAAGCACCCACCACTCTCTGTATAAACAACAGACTTCTGACATCTCCCCGATACCTTCCTCCAAATCACCATGAAATGATGTCCCCTCGTGACAGCCATATCCGCCCGAGGGTAAAGTCTCTGGCTATACGCTCTATCCAGGCTACATGTATACCTCTAGCAAGTCAGTTCTCTTCCTTCTTCGCTCCAGTGAGAAAATCCTTCGCTCCCTCAATATTCCTTTATTAGACATGCCCTCCAGTCCAGGAAGCAGCCTGGCAAATCTCCTTCTCACCCTCTCGAAAGCTACCCCATTCTTCCTTCAATGGGGCGATCGAACTGGATAAAATAATCCAAGTGTGCTCTGACTAGGGATTTATGAATCTGCAGGAAAACCTCGCGGCTCTTAAACTCAATCAGCCTGTTAATGAAAGCCAACACACCATCCTCGTTCCTAACATGCCTATGAACCTGGGTGGCATCTTTGAGGGATCTGTGTACGTGGAACCCAAGATCCCTCTGTTCCTCGACCCGTCCAAGAATGCAGCCTTTAACCCTTCATCCAGCATTCAAATTCGAACTTCCAAAATAAATCACTTCACCTTTATAAAGGTTGAACTCCATCTGCCACATCTCAGGCCAGAGCTGCATCCTGTCAATGTCGTGTTGTAACCTGCAGCAGCCCTCAACACTATTTCCAACTCACCCAACTTCGTGAATCCGCAAACGTACTCATTCAAGTCATTTAAAAAAACGACAAAGAGCAGAGGCCCAAGGACTGATCATTGCTGGACACCACTGGTCAATGAACTACAGGTGGAATACTTTCCATCTACTACCACTCGTTGTCTTATTTCGCCAGCTAATTCTGTATCCAGACAGCCAAATATCCCTTTGTCCCATGCCGCCCTAACTTTCTCAATGAGCCTATCATGGGGAAACTTATCAAATGCCTTACTGAAATCCAATAGTAGATTAAGTACCTGCGAGCGTGGTAGAGGCAGGGTGGCTCACATATTTTAATTGTAACAGAATGAGCCATTGGCACGTCATAATATTCAAGACCATGGGCCAAGTACATGAAAATGGCATTAGGTAAGTAGGACAACAGAGTAGAAGGGAAAATAGGGTGATGTTGAGAGACTGAAAGGGGGATATTTATAATGTTTCTGCTGTGACATACGAAAGTTGTCGTTGTCAATTTGAACCATATGGCAGACCTCTGAGGTGGATATTTAAATCAATGAAAATATTAGACTGCCTTTTCGCATGAAGTCTTTAATGCAACCACTTATTTCAGAGAATAAATAAGATAAATACCCAGGTCGAAGGGAACATTATGCCTCCTGGCATTTATCGGCAGTTCGACTAATTTTGACTGCATTCCCACGTAATGCCAGCTTCATAACTGCCTTAAATTTAACTGCAGGTTTGTTGATACCCATTAAGCATGGGAAGCGGTCGTTCCGATGTATTATAACATATAACATTCTCTAGATTTCTCAATTTAACTAATTTTGAAGTATTTATAAACTGCCAACAACCTATCAACTGCATATGACACGGATGAAGCAATCATAATCGACGATAAACCTTGAGCCAAATGGTGCGTCCCTTGATTCGACAAATAGTTTAATATTTGTCTTAGCTTTAATATACTGATTTTAAATTCCATTTCAGGTTATTCTGAATCGCAAGCGCTTATGGTTTTTTTAATTGATGGAACTCTTATTTCCAAGACTCGGTTTCTTATTTTTATCCATCAACTCAAAGTCAATTTCTAAAATCTGTATTCTCCGTTTGTGACTGGCTCTCGATTTTACATTATAACCTAAACTGTTCAGCGTCTTCGCAAACATTTAATGTGCTAAAAGCAGGATGGTACTGACATCTGCTGCATTGATCTAACATGTCAATCCCGTCACTCTAACGACAGACTTCTCAGCCTTCATAATATCAATAAGACTAGATAGACGTAATTGTTTCCTATTACGACGCAAATTGAGCTTAATTTGCCTCTCATTCCAGAATCCATAGTGCCTCCTTGCTCAGTGAATGCATGCCTTTCGAAATCGAATGATCATTGCTGGTAACTAATTATATTAACGTCTTCACTGGACATTGCAAAATGTCAAGCAGGTAAGTACGGACAGAACGTCATTTAATTTATATTTAAGTGAAATTATTGTGTTATGGAAGGTGTTAGTGTACCATCGGTACGTTAGGTACATCTATAAGTGTTTTAATTGAAAGACCAAAGTACAATACACAATGCGGTTATATTTTCGTTGCTCGCATCCGAACGGGACGAGAAGTATTGCGACAGCTGACCCATTGTATCGTCAACCAACATGTGCTCTCTGTAACCTAAATTTATCAAAACATCCCATTGGACATGCCTCCCACAAACGAGTAAAGATGGATGGACTGTGAATATACTGACGAAAAAAGAAATAGCTGAGGGATTACCCTCGTGCAAGAGGGCGCCTCATTTAATGTTGTGTTCTGTGTCGGAAGAAACGTGTAAGAATGTTTGCATGTCAGATTGTTTCGAAGATACATCCATTTGCATGCTATTTTGTAATTATAACTTAAGGCATCACTTTCGCTCATAATAAATGTGTCATTATTCAGACTATCAGTCGGCAAGGTAATGCCAACCTTTACGTACAGCGTTATGCTGGAGAAACATAATGTGACGAGCAATTGATCACTGATTAGAAGGGAAATTAAGATGTCTCCGTGAAGAGTTGTAGTGCCATACTCTTCCGATTGTGCCAGCAGATCATAATGGCCTTGAGAAGCAGAAGTTTAATGGAACTGATGAACACAACAATCGGATGTTAAAAGGATGCCTGTATCCAGTATGATCCTGCAGGAATCATTATTGGGACCCCAGCAATGTTTTGCTTAAATTAATAATTTGTCATACATAATGGGGGAGGGGGCACTATTGATCATCAAGTTCCCCCATAATAGATACATTGCTTGGTGGCAAATAGCGAGGAAAATATCCTTCAAATAAAGGTGGACAAGGGCAGAGAAGGCCTGGTCAGATGGGCTGATCAGTTGCAAATTGAATACAATCTGGATAAGTGTGAAGTGATGGAATTGTGGAGCACAACAAATGTAAGGCAATAAATGGCAGGTCCCTGGGAAACACAGCGGTTCAGGCGGATCTTAGTGTTAGTTCACACTGGCCACTCAAGGTAGCAGAGCAGGTACAAACAGTGGTTACGAAGAATATAGTGTATTTGTCTCTATTAGCTGAGTAATAGAGTATAAGAGCAGTAAGGTTGTGCACGAACAGCAGTAAACGTTGCTGCACTAAAGCTGGAGTGAATCCACATTATTGGAGGGATATGGCAGCAGGGAAAGGCGCACACAGGACTTTCGGAGTGGTAGTTCAGCTGGAGAATTTTAGTTAAGAAAAGGGTTTGGATAGACTGCGGGTGTTTAAATTGGAGGAACGGTAAATGAAGGGGTTGGGATAGTCATTAATATGTGTTTAAATATGAGGGACATATATAGCGCAGAAAGGAAAAAACCCCTCCCCTTGGTGGAGTGATCAGGGAGCAAAGCTGTAGTAGGGTAAGTGGTATGCAATTTAGAGACGTTTTGAGGTAAACACAGTTGCGTAGGCACACAGATGGGAAGTTGCCTGATTCCACAAAATATCCTGCATCCGGAGATATTATTCTTCATCGATTACATAGGTCCAATAGCAGGGAAACTGGAGTCAGAGAGAGGGAGGGAGGGAGGAATGATAAAAGATGGACGGAAGGAAAGAGAAGGAAGAAAGGACGCAAGGAATGAAGGAAGGGATGGAGGAATGATGGCGGGGGAGGGGGGGGGAGGAAGGAAGGACGGACTGAATGAAGGAGGAATAAAGAATGGAAGGAAGGAATGAAAGAAGGAAGGAAGGAACGAATGAACAAAGGAATGAATGAAGGAAGGAATAATGTTGATGATGATGGATGGATGGCTGGATGGATGGAAGGGAGGGTGGATTGATGGACAGTTGTAAGTCTTCAGGAATTCATAGATGGATGGATAGGTGGGTGGATGGTGAAATGGATGATCAGATGAATGGATGGATGGTTTGATGGATGGATGGTGGATGGTTGGATGGATGGATTGATGGATGGATGGTTGGATTTATGGATGGATGGATTGGTGGATGGATGTTACAATTGATGCTCGGATAGAAGGGTGGATGGATCGATGGTTGGATGCATCGATGGGTGGATAGACGGATGGATGGATGGATGGGTGAATAGATGGATGGATGCATTGAGGGATAAACGGATGGACTGACTGAGGAACGGAATTTAGTGTGCACTTAGGGATGGGTGGAGGTACGGTTGCCGAGTGTTCGCATGGAAGGATGAGTGGAAAGATACATGGAATGTGTAATGGTTCGATGTGTGGATGGATGGACGAACGGACAGTGGACCGTTTGATGGATGGATGGATGGTTTTGTGTGTGGGCGAATGAATAGGAGGATGGATGAATGGATGGATTAATGGATCTGTGAATGGATGGAATGATGGATTAGTGAATGGATGGATTGATGGAAGAGTGGATGGTTGGATGAAGGGATTGATTGATGGATGTCCAGATGGACTGATTGAGAACCGGAAGGTTGTATGGACCGACGGATGGCTGGACGTACCGGTTGGTAATTGTTCGTCTGGAAGGATGAATCATGCATACTTGGAAATTGGGTTGGTTGGAGATACGGATGGATGGATGGAAGGACAGAGGGACGGTTGGATGGATGGATGGTTTGGTGTGTGGGCGATTGAATAAATGGATGGCTGGATGCCTAGTTTGGATGAAGAGATGAACGGATGGGTGACTTTCTGGATGGATGGAAGTATTGATGGATGGACAGATAGATGTATGGATGTATGGTTGGATTAATGGATGTATGTATGTATGGATTTATGTGTTTACGTATGAATGGATGGATGAAGGGGTGGACGCATGGATGGAAAGATGGATGGATAAACACATGGAAGGAAGAAAGGCAAGACGGACAGAAAGCAGGAAGGAAGGATGGAAGGCAGAAAGTAAGGAATGAAGGAGGGAAGGATGGGAGGGAGAGTGAGGTAGGTTGAATGGGAGAGAGGAAGGAAGGATGGAATTAATTAAGAAAGGAAGGATGGATGATGATGGATGGATGGACGTCAGGTCAGACAACGGACGGGTGGGGGATGTTTCGGTATCTGGATGGATTGATGGATGGACGGATGGGTGAATGGGTGGATGGATGGATGCATGGTCTGACTGAATGCCAGGAGGTTGTGTGGACTGACGAGTTGGCGAAGGTACGGGTTGGTGAATGTTTGTATGGATGGATCGATATGGAGTTTGAGTTAGATGGATGGATGGATGGATGGAAGGACAGACGGACGAACGAAGGATCGTTCGAACGGTCAGTCGGTAGGATGGATGGAGGAGCGAATTGTTACGTGGTTGTATGCAGGGACGGATTGATGGATGGAATTGTGGGTGGATAGCCGGATAGATGGATAGATGGATGCACGATGGATGGATCGACACGGCGACAGATGAAAAATTGAAACAGTTAGATCAGGTACAGTTTGTTCCATAAATTCCCTTTGCTTATTGTTTCAATTGGAGAAGTAACACATTGAAAGAGTGGGCCATATTCTGTCTTATGTAGTATAACAACTTGTTAACGAAAATAGAAAATGTTCGGAATATCAGCAATGTTCAAAATTGAAAGTAAAGGCGAGAAATTATTGTACCTTTTTATGGTGGATCGAAGGGAAATGCGGTAATACTGGGCAACATATAGGTTATTTGAATGTTTTTGTAACATAGAAGCCTCCTTGTGTAAATCAGTCACGAGGTTTGACAAGAATGCTCTCTTGTAAATGAAAGACCCACCGAAATAATCCATATTCAAAGAAGGAAGAAGAGCTCGCACATGTTCAGACGGGAGCAAGACTTAGAAAGGCAATCTGGAAAACTACACCCCCATGAATGTTATTCCCACACCAAGAGAGAAATATAAGACAAGCACAGAAAGACAAATATAACGCAAATGTACGCGGCTGCAACAAACTCTGTGGTTGCATTGCATCCAGCATTATATCGTCCGTTAATCTTTTACTGTTGGATCTGTAGGTGAAGTGGTTACGAATCACCAGGGCCAAACGGCAATCCTGGAAGCGCACGTAAAATGCTTGGAGTAACATTGGTGAACATTGCGCACATAATTATCTTTTGCCATTTTATCTGTAACGGTTGCTGTCTGCAAATTCTCTTTACTGGTGCTCAAACTGCACGAAAAGATGGTCTTAGTGTTTGCGATCAAGTCTTTTGTTTTGCATTTTCATGGCGCAAGATACTGGATCACTTGGCTTTAAACTTCTTCCCGGTAACCAGCTCTGGTTACTACCGAGGTTTCTGAGTCGCCATGAAAATTTATTTGAACTGCCTCTCCAGACGGACAGTGACCCAGAGCTAATACCAATTCCGGGTCCTCAGCTCCGCCAGGTAGCCGTGTTAAACTCTGGGCCACAGTACAGCCCTGGGATAAAATCTTGAGTCTTTTCCTTTTTTTTGTCGTGTCACCTGCCATTCCGTTGAACCGCTCTTTCAAGGATTCAATGGCTCCAGTTTCGGAATTGCAAAGCTGTCACAAATGTTACTCCAAGCATTTTACGTGCAACATTTGTTTGCCTGCATTCTGACCCACCGTATTTGTAAACTGCTGTCCATATTTGAAGCAAGTGAATATGTTACTCAAAAGTTGCGAAAATTGGCCTTGGCGTCTTTATCACTTCTCAGGCATAGATAAAACTAAAGATGGACCACGATAGACGTGAATGAGCTCAATAGTTCCATATAGTTGCAGCCGTTCAAATTCATTCGCCACGTTCCAGTTGACGGCATGAACTACTTTTACGGCCTTGAAAAAGTGATCCTCAACTTGAGAATCAACTTACGAATTATGACCGAACATAGCAATGTACCCAGGACACCCTTTAGCACGTTTAATTACTTTGAAATATTAACCGGGGTCACCCTTGTGCACTTGATACGTCCCCGATACAATGACATTTTGCTCAGGCAGTTACATTGAAGTAGAGGCAGGCCCGGTACTATGATAAAAATGTGGTGTGCTCCAGCTTCCTGACTCTTATACGTTATATGGAATTCCACCATCCTGAGGAAGAGAATCGCCTATTTATTAGCCATCCTAAAACTAATCTCAGCGAGAATAAGAGCTTGCAGTTGGTGATCATCCCTTGTCGACTTGGATATAAACACATTACTCCAGTGTCGGAGGATCCAGTGTCCAAATCAATTATGATATTTTCCGGGTCGGCAATAGCATGTGCAGGCACTACCCACACATTACATCTGTTGAAAATGTTATAAATAAGCTCATCTGCATTCAGTATTATTTTCAGTGGGTGTGCATCTGTTTATCTTTTTTTTTCAAATTTTGTATGTTTATTTCAAGCTTCACAGTTCTTCAACTTGTATTTGCCTGGTGCCCCATATGACTGCAATTTTTCCAAATCCCATTGATATATTCTTACGGGCAGCAGGGTAGCATGGTAGTTAGCATAAATGCTTCACAGCTCCAGGGTCCCAGGTTCGAATCCCGGCTGGGTCACTGTCTGTGTGGAGTCTGCACGTCCTCCCCCTGTGTGCGTGGGTTTCCTCCGGGTGCTCCGGTTTCCTCCCACAGTCCAAAGATATGCGGGTTAGGTGGATTGGCCATGCTAAATTGCCCGTAGTGTCCTAATAAACGTAAGGTTAAGGGGGGGGGGGGGTTGTTGGGTTACGGGTATAGGGTGGATACGTGGGTTTGAGTAGGGTGATCATGGCTCGGCACAACATTGAGGGCCGAAGGGCCTGTTCTGTGCTGTACTGTTCTATGTTCTATGTTCTATATTTGCAACGGAGGCACCGTGTGCCTTATGCACTAAAATACACTATTGCACAGGTGCCACCAGCAGTCCCTTGAATTACTCTGCCCTTGCGTTTAGCAATTTCCAGGCCCAGGGAATATCAATAGCCTTTTTAATAAAATAAGGGTGTCTTACTTCAACATAGAACACTGATTTTCGATCACCGTTAATTTTGCAAATCGGGCTGTCTTTGAGCATATCCTCTAAAGTTATTCGAAGTCACAGGTTTGAGAAATCTGGCGTAATCCTTCCACATTCATTGTTCCGGTTTGCCTCTGATTATCGAAAATGGCTACGAAATTTGACTCCTTGAATATTCAAAGAGGAATTCGAATTATGGCCATTTTGGACCAGCGTGACTGAGTATTCAAATGACATTTTATTGTCCTTCTGAGGTATAGTTTTAGCCCTGTAACAAACCCACGGAGTCAGAAATCCCGTCACCAGAATCCCTTTTATGAAAACGGATGATACGAACATTTGTGTTGACGCAAATAGAGAAGAGTATAGCTTAATATTATAGGCGTGTATAGACGGGCTTTTCCGATAGGCTGATCAGTATCAAACCGACATAACTCTATGTAACTGTGACGTGCTGCATTTCGACAGGACAGAAAAGGGAAGGAAATACATGATTAACGGCAAGACCATGGGGAACAACAGGTATTGGTGGGAATGTGGTGTTTGTGTGCAACGGACGACCGGGCTGCAGAGCAGGTAAAAACATTGTTTGAAGAAGGCATGCGGTAAGACCATAAGACATAGGAGTGGAAGTAAGGCCATTCGGCCCATCGAGTCCACTCCGCCATTCAATCATGGCTGATGGGCATTTCAACTCCACCTACCAGCATTCTCCCCGTAGCCCTTAATTCCTCACGACATCAAGAATTTATCTATCTCTGCCTTGAAGCAATTTAGCGTCCCGGCCTCCACCGCACTCCGCGGCAATGAATTCCACAGGCCCACCACTCTCTGGCTGAAGAAATGTCTCCGCATTTCTGTTCTGAATTTACCCCCTCTATTTCTAAGGCTGTGCCCACGGGTCCTCGTCTCCTCGCCTAACGGAAACAGTTTCTTTGCGTCCACCCTTTCTAAGCCATGTATTATCTTGTAAGTTTCTATTAGATCTCCCCTTAACCTTCTAAACTCCAATGAATACAATCCCAGGATCCTCAGCCGTTCATCATATGTTAGACCCGCCATTCCAGGGATAATCCGTGTGAATCTCCGCTGGACACGCTCCAGTGCCAGTATGTCCTTCCTGAGATGTGGGGCCCTAAACTGGACACAGTACTCCAATTGGGGCCTAACCAGAGCCTTATAAAGGCTCAGTAGCACATCGCTGCTTTTATATTCCAACCCTCTTGAGATAAATGACAACATTGCATTCGCTTTCTTAATCACAGATTCAACCTGCATGTTTACCTTTAGGGAATCCTCGACTAGCACTCCCAGATCCCTTTGTACTTTGGCATTATGAATGTTCTCACCGTTCAGAAAGTAGTCTATGCTTGGATTCTTTTTTCCAAAGTGCAAGACCTCACATTTTCTCACGTTGAATTGCATCAGCCATTTCCTGCACCACTCTCCCAAACTGTCTAGATCCTTCTGCAGCCTCCCCACTTCCTCAGCACTACCTGCCTGACCACCTAACTTCGTATCATCGGCAAACTTCGCTAGAATGCCCCCAGTCCCTTCATCCAGATCATTAATATATATGGTGAACAGCTGTGGCCCCAACACTGAACCCTGTGGGACACCGCTGGTCACCGGCTGCCATTCCGAAAAAGAACCTTTTATCCCAACTCTCTGCCTTCTGTCAGACAGCCAATCCTCAACCCATGCCAGTAGCTCACCTCGAACACCATGGGCCCTCACCTTATTCAGCAGCCTCCTGTGTGGCACCTTATCAAAGGCCTTTTGGAAATCCAGATAGACCACATCCACTGGGTTTCCCTGGTCTAACATATTTGACACCTCCTCAAAGAATTCTAACAGGTTCGTCAGGCACGACCTCCCCTTACTAAATCCATGTTGACTTGTTCTAATCCGACCCTGCTCTTCCAAGAATTTAGAAATCTCATCCTTAACGATCGATTCTAGAATTTTACCAACAACCGAGTTTAGGCTAATTGGCCTATAATGTTCCATCTTTTGTCTTGATCCTTTCTTGAACAATGGGGTGACAACAGCGATCTTCCAATCGTCCTGGACTTTCCCTGACTCCAGTGATTTTTGAAAGATCTCAACCAACGCTTCCGCTATTTCTTCAGTCACCTCTCTCAGAACTCTAGGGTGTAGCCCATCGGGGCCAGGAGATTTGTCAATTTTAAGACCTTTTAGCTTTTTTAGCACCATCTCTTTTGTAATGGCAACCATACTCAACTCAGCCCCCTGACCCTCTATAATTTTCGGGATATTACTCATGTCTTCCACTGTGAAGACAGACGCAAAGTACTTATTAAGTTCTCCAGCCATTTCCTCGTCTCCCATCACTAGCCTTCCGGAATCAGTTTGAATTGGCCCAATGTCTACTTTGGCCTGTCGTTTGTTTCTTATGTATTGAAAGAAACTTTTACTATCATTTCTTATATTACTGGCTAGCCTGCCTTCATATTTGATCCTCTCCTTCCTTATTTGTCTCTTTGTTAACCTCTGTTTGTTTTTGTAGCCTTCCCAATCTTCTGATTTCCCAGTGCGTTTGGCCAATTTATAGGATCTCTCTATAAAGTCGTTTATTGTCGTTTATTTGCTCTCTCTGTTAGCTTTGAGAAAGAGTCATCGGACTCGAAACGTTAGCTCTTTTCTCTCCCTACATATGCTGCCAAACTTGCCGAGATTTTCCAGCATTGTCCTTTTCGTTTCAGATTCCAGCATCCGCAGTATTTTGCTTATATCGTACACAACTCGTCTAGGAGAACAAATCAGGTAAGCGAGATTACTCTGCACCTGGGTCTGCTTTGGTATTCTCACCGCTGTGCACAGCATTGTACTGGCAGGCGGATAATGGAGGTAGCCAGCGCTAATGGAGGTCTTGCTGTGTTCATAGTAGGAATACATTTTGACTGGCGGAAAAGTGTGATGACCCTCAGAATAAATTCTGACCAGCCCATTGTCCCCTCAAACGGGAATACAGTCAATGGTTAACTGGGACAGTGGCGACTTTACAATAATGGTTTGTATTCACAATATCTGAATTGTATTCAACGTTACTCAGTGTTAGAAAATCGTGTGCATTTATGACAAAGACAATAAAAAGGATATACAAATATATTGCAAGTGTGCACAGTAATTTTAACTGAATGTTGCATGGACCAGATAGTTTTAGTTATGAAGTGGGGTTGGATAGGCTGGAGTTGCTTCCCTTGGAGCAGAGGAGACTGAGAAAGGATAAGAGTGAAATGCATAATATTATGAGGAGCATAGATACCACAGACAGGAAGTACATATTCCCATTGGTGGTGGGACCGATGACCAAGGTCCACCGATTTAAGGGAAATAGAAAACAGGTCCCAAGGTATGGGAAGACAAATGTTCTGATTCACAGGGATTTGGGAGTCTGGAACTCGCTGCAGGAAAGGATTTGGAACCAAAGACTCATAGTATAGAGGAAATATTTAGATGTGCACTTCTAATGCTAAGCATACTGGGCTCTGGTCGAAGTGCTGGAAAATTCGATTGGCATGAAACTCGATAGGACAAAGGGGCTTGACACTGAATCTGTAACTATGACTCCTTGGGCAGCACGGTTTTCAAATGGTTAGCAATCTCGCCTCCCGGCGACTAGTCCTAGGTACGATCCCGGCTCTGCATCACTGTCTCTGTCGAGTTTACATATTCTACCGTGTTGCGTGGGTTTCGCCCTCACACCCCAAAGCTATGCAGCTTAGTTGGACTGACCACGCTAAATTGTCTCTTAATTGGAAAAAATGAATTGGGGACTCGAAATGTTTGTGAAAAAAAAATATAAAAAATAAAATGACTGTAAGCCCGTCTTCTTGGAATAGTTCCAAACTGCCTCAGACGAAGGACGAGAAAAGAATGAGACATGGCATAACTCAGTATGCCCTCAGGAAAAAAAACATGCATTATTTCTCTTTATGTTGGCAAATTATCAGGAAGAACTGTTAATCTTAAGAAATAGAAAGTTAGAAAATGTAATAGACCAAGGATTATGAAGGGCAAACGGATAGTTCGCAGGTACCGCTCATGGCGGATTAAATTGGAATACAGAAAGTGTCATGGGTTTGACATGGCACATTTCGACGAGTCCAAAACGTAATTAATGGCACGGTAAGAAGTCTTGCAATACCAGGTTAAAGTCCAACAGTTTTGTTTCAAACACTAGCTTTCGGAGCACTGCTCCTTCCTCAGGTGAAGGAGCAGTGCTCCGAAAGGTAGTGTTGGAAACAAACCTGTTGGACTTTAACCTGGTGTTGCAAGACTTCTTACTGTGCTCAACCCAGTCCAACGCCGTCATCTCCACATCGTAAATAATGGCACCACAGTTGTCACCTGAAGGCACCGCACAGCTAAAGACCATAAATTAAACTACTAAAGATAGAACTAATCGAATGACATATTACGAGCAATAATTGCTGACATGGGGGTTGAGTCACAAACCGTAATGAGGCCAGGAACATGATGTCTCCTTCACAGAGTCTCCATCGTGCTTCAGTTAAATATGGCTGAAGGGAAGCATACATGTATTTAAATGGGAGATAGTTGGAAAGTAAAAAATGGCAGTTAACTCACTGTTTCAACCATGACTTGTGAACAGAAGTGTTTGACAACCTTGTCATCATTTATTTTGTTAAGCACATATGGCTGTGTTGAACTCTCGAGCATGATAGTAGTTTTCCATGTGAGAAATGTCAGCTCATAAACACCTTGGAATTCAAGGCAAGGCTGCGAAAACCACTTGAACTAATCGGGATCATAGTACAGAAGTACTTCTCGAACGGAAGCACTTTTAGAAGTATTTCGATGAACACTTGAAATACTACAGCATGCAATGAAATGGACCAAGTGCTGAAAATGGGATTCGAATTGTGTGGTGTTTGAACTTCGGCACAGACGCGATGGTTCGAATGCCCTCTTTCCGTGCTGTAAAACTCGATGACTCTTTGACTGTCGTTTACTACATGTAATCTCACAGGTACAGTCTTCCATGCAGAACTGATAACCTCCATTTGATCACATCGGAATTGCTTCAATGCTGCAATATTGGATAGCACAATGTCATAAATTCAGGATTTTACTTTCAGGGGCAACTTTCGGACGCTTTTCGCAGTAACTTTATTGAAGCCCACTTGTGACAATAAGCGATTATTATTATTACTACTTTAAACATATACACGAGCATCACTGGCGAATCAAGAATATCTTGTTCAACCATGCCTTGTTCATGGGAAGGTGACGGTGAACTGCAATCCGTAAACAATTTGTTCTTTGTGCACGATTAAACACAAAATGCTATGAGGAATTTTGTTCCTGGATATTGACAGACAGCAGCGATCGCAAGGCGATATGTCTCCGATTCAGGATGACTTGAAGGCGACATTTCAGATGATGGTGTTTCACGGTGTTTTCTACTCATGGCTTTCCGGGAGAAGTTGGCTTTGCAGAAGAAAGCGGTCTGTGGAAGGTTTCATAAGCGTCCCTGCTAATTTCCTGCAGTGCATCTTTACACGGTACACACTGCTACAACTGTATGTCGATTGTGAGTAATAGAATGCTTGCGGAATGAATAAAAATGATATGGGCTCCCTTTTCATGCATGATTTCGAGTCTGTTCAGTTTTGTTGAGAATGCATTGATCCAGTCATCTGAAAAGTATTCCGGCATTCTCCAGGCTTGTGCCTATTAGATGAGTGAATAGCGTTGGGAGTTTAGGATGTGGCTTAGATGCCGAAAGATTCCTAGAATCTGAAGAGTTCATGTAGCTGTCTTAATGAGAATGGTCGGCAAGATACGTTTCTGTTTAATGAGAACCCACAGGATTTTAATACTGGTAGATTCAGGAATGTTAAGACCAGCGAGTGTCAGTGGACGATGGCTTGGTTTACTCTTTCTACAAATGGTCACTGCCTGTGTCTTGTGCGGCTTGAATATTACTCGGTACTTGGGAAAACATTGCCTGATATTTCACAGCTCATGTTATATTAAGAAACGGACAGCTTACATAAATGTGCAGTAGGGATTGGATGGTACAGTGTTCAGTAAGAAGCCGGCATCCCTACTTCGACTTCACGATGGAATGCAGGTGATTTAAACAAAAGGTGAAAATTCTTACGCCTGAAACAGTGCCTGGGAATTGTCTGAGTAGAATCCTGGATCTGATATAATTTTTTTTTTCATTTATAAATTTAGAGTACACAATTCATTTTGTCCAATTAAGGGGCAATTCAGCGTGTCCAATCCACCTAGAAAGCACATCTTTGGGTTGTGGGGGCGAAATACACACAAACACGGCGAGAATGTGCAAACTCGAAACTGACGGTAACCCAGAGCCAAGTTCGAACCTGGGACGTCAGCACCATGAGGCAGTAGGGGTAACCCATTGCGCCACCGTGCTGCCCCTGGATCTGATACTTGTTACGTCCAGCCGCCATAATCATTTTGATTTACTCGATTTTACTCCAACAACAGGGGCCTCACGGTAGCATGGTGGTTAGCATCAATGCTTCACAGCTCCAGGGTCCCAGGTTCGATTCCCGGCTGGGTCACTGTCTGTGTGGAGTCTGCACGTCCTCCCCGTGTGTGCGTGGGTTTCCTCCGGGTGCTCCGGTTTCCTCCCACAGTCCAAAGATGTGCGGGTTAGGTGGATTGGCCATGCTAAATTGCCCGTAGTGTAAGGTTAATGGGGGGATTGTTGGGTTACGGGTATACGGATTACGTGGGTTTAAGTAGGGTGATCATTGCTCGGCACAACATCGAGGGCCGAAGGGCCTGTTCTGTGCTGTACTGTTCTATGAGAACAGGAGCGTTTCCGCCTGGCTCCAACTGACTCCAGTTTGCAGACGGCTCCTTTGTAAAATATAAGAGGAACTGTTGTCTTGATGTCGAGGGCAGTCAGTCTCACCTGGTAGCTGAAATGTAGCTCTTATTCATGCTGATCGAAGAGTAGACTTAATTGAGAACCTGAGTCATCCTGATGGAAACAAACTGATTATGCATGTTACAGTTAATGTGGAGGTGCTTTATACCGGAGTTGCTGATCTACTCCCATCAACTTACTGATCGGATGTGCCGGCAATGTACCGGGTTCCATGTGTGCTGTGTCTTGCGTACACATCTGGGCAATCTCCCATACCGTTTTGCATAGGTTACTTGTTCATCAACAATTACATATATTTTTCTTGAAGCACGGCACGTACAGGAGCAAAGGTTTTCAGTGCAATTTCAGGAATACATTCAGCGGGAAGACACTTCGACGTCTGCAATATCTTTTTCCCTATATTTATTTCATATGCAGAGAAAGGATGTTGCTGAAAACTTACATCTGCCCTTCTGGATTCCTGCAATAAAATGCCGCAATTGATAACTTCCAGCTGAAGATGCTGGCGAATGTTTCAGTCTTTTATTTTGCAATGATGATCTGGTGGGATTCAACATTAGAACGGCGATATTTGAGGAGTCACATTCAGTAACGTGCTGGTGTCTTGTCCAACTTTGTGCAGTACTGTGTGGCAATGTTGCTAAGATTTGAGCACATCTGTTGAAGCATCAGTACCGTGTTTCTATGCTTTATTCTTGTGCCGTTAGACACGAAGGTCGCTCTGTGCTGACACCCATGGTGTTGCTCATGGAAATAACTTGTGCACTGTTTCTTGTAGCTATGCTCTGCAATGATAATATTTGGTTTATGTCGGACCACGATATTAGAGGTTAGGCCTGAGTGCAATTTAGCTGAAGAAGAACAAGGCCTCTTTGCCCCAGATTGTTACATCGGTTACCAGCGGATCCATTAGCACAGATAAGGTACCCCAATGTGAAAAAATGACCCCAGCAGTCACGTTGATGACGATAATGTCATGTGTGTTTTCCCCTCGTGATGTTCTTTTGAGGTCTGCCTCGCACTTAATCTAAGTGTTATGTCCTTTAACGCCCGTCAAGCTTTCTCTGTGCTTGTCCTGCCACGCCATGTATTCTTAAGGATATTGAAGTCAACGGCCGAGCTACATTCTGTGTGCATTCTGCACAGGGTTTACTCCAAGTGGTAAACAGTGAGGAGGAGTACTGTGTTGACACCTATTGATGGTACAGATTAATCAGAAAGATACTTCCTTGCTCAGTCCGGGGTGTATTAATAAGTCGTCTGGTCAGAATCGATCTTCGGGACCATAGAGGCAAGAAATCATGTTAATTCTGATCCTCCACCTTAGCTGACTGAGACAAAGCCATAATTATCTTCAGACGTGCGACACATGACACTATTTACAAAAAATGTAGCTGTGAGGAATAAAACAAATAACGATATTAAAAGATTGCAATGGTAATAAGTTCCGAACTGCCGTACATCATATCACAACGATACAATATAGGCGACAATTATGGGCAGAACAGCGTCATAGTGGTTAGCACAGTTGATTCACAGCTCCGGGGTACGATGTTCGATTCCCGGCATGGGTCACTGCCTATGCGGAGTCTATACGTTCTTCCCGTGTCTGTGATGGTTTGCTCTAGGTGCTGCGGTTAATTGCCAGAGACCAAATATGTGTAAATTAGGTCGATTGGCATTATTTAAATTGCCCTAAGTGTCTACACAGGTGAGGTGGGATTGCGAGGATAGGGTGGAGTTGTGGGTAAATTCTATGAAACTATGATTCTAAACCCCTGGTCCGAGGAACAGTGCGACTATCCCCCTTACAATGTTGTCTGCAGTTGGCGCATTTCGCTTCACCGATACGTTCCACGACCTGTTCAACTCCCAACTTGAGATATTCAATGTGCTGTACACTAATATTTCCCGAGAGATAGTTGGCGAATACGAACCGATTATAACGTCTGGACTTTTGTCGTGAGGCCGTCGAATTTGGCGGTACTGCCGAATTCCAGACCTATCATGCCACATAATAATAATCTGTATTGTCACAAGTATGCTAACATTAACACTGCAATGAAGTTCCTGTGAACAGCCCCGAGTCGCCACATTCCAGTACATGTTAGGCTACACAGAGAGAAAGTTCAGAATGCACAATTCATTAAACAACATATCTTACGGGACTTGTAGGAGAAAACTGGAGTACCTGCAGGAATGCCATGCAGACACATGGAGAATGTGCAGACTCCGCAAAGACTGTTACTTAAACTGGGAATAGAACCTGCGAACGTGTCGCTGTGAAGCAATAGCGCTAAATACTGTGCTGTCGTGCAGCCCAAGCCACAGGCCCACGAACTACGCTCTGACTAGTCTTACGACATTATCTTAATCCACTTGGAGAATACGTCGTGTGCTGGTGTCTTACTCAACTCCGAAAGAGTTGTTTTTCACAGCACCGGACTGTCCTCCAACAAAAAAAACATTCGCTGTCATAAACGGGCGAATTACCTGATGGCCAACTAACCTTATCTTATTCATTCAAATATGTTTTTCCCAACTATCCTGATGTGCTTCTCTATAAATATTGCTCATAAACTTCACATGAGATTAATTTTGTGCCAGACGTCAAAGGAAATTGTTCTTTTTATTTTATCTTTCTCATTAAATCAGTGTCCGAACGCCAAACGAAGTCGACTCTTGGAAAGAGCTTGCATTTATAGATGTATAATTTAAATTGTGAACAACGAAAATCTCTGTAGTATAAGTTATATAATGGTAATATTAATGACATAGTCATTCTTCCGCCTCCAACGTCTGCTTGAATCCTTATGTTTCAATACATGTTTTCTTTGTTTTTTATAATACTGCACACATGCCCAACAGTCATGAAACTAGTCCCCTGCTTCATAAGAAATTTATAACGATAAATAAGCAAGTTGTGATTTCAGATTTGCATTCAATGTCTGGTATTTTCTTTTGGCCTGAAATGGGATTTGCCATCAACAATGGATTCTTCCTCTATTCCCGCCAGAACTCCGGAAATGCATGGAAGGTCAGAACAGGGAAACAATACTCGTCATCATACATGCATGAGGAAAACAATTGTTGGTCAAATACATTCATAATAATCTGGAAATAAGGCATATCGTCATGTTAAATGTATTGCATATACATGTGTGTGAATATATATATATATATATGAAGAACGCTTTGTTCATTTCAAATTAAATGTTTACACGGGTGCCTGTGAGAATTAATAAGAGGAAAACAGGTGCTGTATCATTAAAAAAATAAGGTGGAGCTACATAGGGTCGCAATGGCGATATGGAATAACATCATATGAGGTAAAATTAATTTTTAAAATGTAAATTAAAATGTAAATTATTTGCGTCGACTACACTGGCTAACTGTGCCTCCACGTTGGCGGAAGATCATGACGAAATATTTTCTTCCAAGTTTACTAATCCTCAAATCCTTCTCTGTGTATTAAAATCAGGGCACACTCGGTGTCATCCGGATGAACAAATTCCACATTTGAGTTAACATTAGTGCGTGAACTGTGCATCAAATAAACTGATCCCCGATACCATGAGACATAGGAGCAGAATTACACAATTCGGCCCATCGATCTTTCTCCTATCTTCAATCCTGGCTGTTATATTTCTTATCGCCGGGCAGCACGGTGGCACAGTGAGTTTGCACTGCATTCTCATGGCGCTGAAGCCCCAGGTTCGCTCCCCTCTCTGGGTCACTGACCGTGTGGAGTTTGCACATTCTCCCCGTGTTTGCGTGAGTTTCGCGCCCACAACCCAAATAAGTGCAGGGTTTGTGGATTGGATAGGCTAAATTGCCCCTTAATTGGAAAAAATGAATTGGGCACTTTAAATTAAAAACATATATATCTTTCGCCATTCTTCTGCATTATCCACTTACTCCATGAGTCCCCTGTTATTAAAGAACCTACCCATCTCTGTATTCAAGGTATTCAGTGATTTGGGAACCAAAGACGTCTGCATAAGAGCGTTCCATAGTTTTACTACACTCTGTTGGAATGAAAACCGCTTATTGTCACGAGTAGGCTTCAATGAAGTTACTGTGAAAAGCCCCTAGTCGCCACATTCCTGCGCCTGTTCGGGGAGGCTGGTACGGGTATTGAACCGTGTTTCTGTCCTGCCTTGATCTGCTTTAAAAGCCATTGATTTAGCCCAGTGTGCAGTGCCGGCCCTAGGGTTGCTGGCGCCCCGGGCAAGCTGAACTTCGGCGCCCTTACAAGTATAATTTTTTAAAATTTTCACAAGGAGAAAAACTGAAAATGTAGAATAAAGAGTTTATTACAATATTACAAAATCGAGGCATTCAAATCTGCACAGAATCTGAACAAACTGAGAAGCATACTATATTCCGTAAGTTCACGATGATAAAAACTGTAGCTGTAACGAATTTGCTCCTAATAAAAAGTATGAACAAATGAACAGATAGAACATAGAACATAGAACAGTACAGCACAGAACAGGCCCTTCGGCCCTCGATGTTGTGCCGAGCAATGATCACCCCACTCAAACCCACGCATCCACCCCATACCCTTAACCCAACAACCACCCCCCCCCCCCCCCAACCTTACTTTTTAGGACACTACGGGCAATTTAGCATGGCCAATCCACCTAACCCGCACATCTTTGGACTGTGGGAGGAAACCGGAGAACCGGGAGGAAACCCACGCACACACGGGGAGGACGTGCAGACTCCGCACAGGCAGTGACGCTGGAAAACATTTATTATCCTACCTAAAACATTTTTTTTCTAGCCTTTAGATCTGCAAATCTTTTCATGGCACTTTCTATATCTATCTTCTTTACAAGATCATTTTCTATTGACAAAATTGCCAAAGAATTTAATCTGTCTTGAGTCATGGACGACCGTAAGTATGTCTTTGTAAGCTTCAGTTTACTAAAGCTTCTCTCTCCGGTGGCCACAGTAATAGGTATTGTAAGCATTATTCTTAATGCAACCCACAGATTTGGCATGACAGCCTGTAACTTATTAATGTTTATGAACCTAACGGCTTCTATTGGAAGCTTTACATCTTCAGGAAATAATTCTTTTGCAATATCCAGTTCAGTCAAGAGATCACATCCATTAATATCACTATTTTCTTGGTACTTTAACTTATCCTCCAAACCTTGACATGCTACTTTGAGTTTACTTTTATCTGGCCGATCTTTTAGGTTATTTAAAAATCCCCATGTGTTATTGAAACTTTGTAACTGTTCAAATCTCTCTGATAAAGAATTAATAGCTCTGTCGAGTATTACATTGAACACATGATTATGAAATCTTTTTTCTGGGTCATCTGCATTTGGAACCTCGTCAATGCACTCATATTCAAACAGCTTCCTTTTTCTGCTTATTCTTTTACTTCTGAAAATGGGCTCTACATCTAATTCTGTAGCTAATTCTTTTGCTGACTCTAGTGCTTTTTCATATCCATTTGCACGATAATCAATTAAGTAATCAGTGACATTATTCATTAATGAAACTGCGGTAGACATTTCCACAGAGGTGTTCTGCATAGTTTTACTGACAACATTTACTCTGCCTAAGACATCATACCAGACATTCAGCATCACTAGAAAACTGTAATCTTCTATTTGTGTTACAAGAGTCTCTGCTTCATGTCGCATTGCAGGATCAGAAGCAGGCATTTCTGAAAGTTCATAAAGAGCTTCTCGGATTCCTATAATTTCATATTTAATGGCTTTGACACATTCTAATCTGCACTCCCATCTAGTCTCGCATAAAGGTTTTGCAGTGAGGCATTTAACATGTTTTTTCAGTGCATGCCATCGGCAAGGAGAGGCAGAAAACAAAATATATATGCGCTGGACAGTACCAAAAAATGAAGTGGATTCCCGGCAACTTGTTGCCCTGTCACCAACCACTAAGTTTAGGCTATGACATCCACATGGCATATAAAACGCCTGTGGATTTTCTTTCATGATCCGTGCCTGAACCCCTTTATTCTTTCCTTTCATATTTGAACCATTATCATAGCCCTGACCTCTGCAGTTATGTAAGTCTAGCTCGCTCGCTCTCAGAAAATCAAGTATACTTTCATATAATCCTTTGCCTGTAGTATCTATAACTGGTTTATAGTTAACAAAATGTTGCTTTATTGAAATGTCTTCTACTTCTAAAAATCGTATTGTAAATGAAAGCTGCTCCACATGACTTATATCTGGCGTACAGTCTAAGATAAGACTAAAATATTTGGCTTCTTTAGCTCGGTTTAATATATTTTCCTGAACAGCATTTCCCAACAAATTGATTATTTCATTCTGAACATTTTTTCCGCAATAGTGAATGTGAGTTTCTTTAGACACAACCCGACGTAAATGTTCACTCATTGTCAGATCATATTTTCCAAGTAGCTCGACAAGACCTAAAAAATTCCCATTGTGCGGTGTAAATAATGTGTCTGAAGTTCCTCTGAAAGCCAAATTATGTTCAGCTAAATACAGAGTGATGCTCATTAAACGTTCCAAAACTTTACACCAATGCTCTCATTCTTTTCCCACTCGTGACTGCATCCCCTTATCAATAGATTTATTAGTCTGCAATCGCAGTGATGTTTCAAACCACTTTTTAAGACATTCCAGATGATGTACTGCATTTTCATGTGACTGCAAATATTCATGAGCATGCTTCCAGTCATTAATTCCAGATTTTCCTAACAATGACTTATTTGAGAAGCCAAAAATTTTGCAACAAAAGCAATAAATTTTATTGGTGCTCTCTGAATAAATAAGCCACCTTCTAAGAAAATTCTCACCGTTGTTTATTTTCCTATACATCATTGTCACAGAGAAACTACGTTTATTTGCATCTTTTGGAAAATTGTACTGTTTATTAATAGGATGCGGCCCATTCATAATGATGTGATCACTTTCAGCCATTGATAATTCATCTGGCCAGTGTGCTGGATCATTGTAGTTGATATTTCTTTTGGGGGAGTTTTCAAATTTACTTTCAACATTCTCAGTATTACCTGCTGTGACATTATTGCCTAAGTCGTCAACAGCATTACAATTGTGATCTTGATGTTTTAATTCATGCATGCAATTGTTCTTTCCTTCAGAAAGTACAGTATCTTCAGTTGGTTTGACTTCACAATCATTAGATGACAAATCTGGAGAGATAGATGTAGCTGAAGAAGTTGAGCCTGCATTGTCCCCACTGTTAGACTTAGGACTGAAAAAACTTGATAGCTTTGGGTGTTTCCTGGCTGCTTCTTCTTGTTGAAGACGTCTTTTTCTGTTTTCATAGCCGGATAACTTTTTTGGAGGCATTTGCTATCTAGGAAAATAATAAAACAAATCTAAAATGGAATATAATATATATGTACAGTATATACATATATATATATATATATATATTGTTGGTGTGTAAGATACTGGTCTTTTTGTTCCAGTCTGATGAGGAACTGTTCAGAATAAATCTGTTTACCACCAGTGTGGGTTTTCTTCATATAATGCTCTTCACGTTATTGTAATTTGTCCGTGTGTCAATGTCATTGCGTCAACATCAGGGGCAGCACGGTAGCCTTGTCGATAGCACAATCGCTTCATAGCTCCAGGGTCCCAGGTTCGATTCCGGCTTGGGTAACTGTCTGTGCGGAGTCTGCACATCCTCCCCGTGTATGCGTGGGTTTCCTCCGGGTGCTCCGGTTTCCTCCCACAGTCCAAAGATGTGCGGGTTAGGTGGATTGGCCATGATAAATTGCCCTTAGTATCCAAAATTGCCCTTAGTGTTGGGTGGGGTTACTGGGTAATGGGGATAGGGTGGAGGTGTTGACCTTGGATAGGGGGTAGGGTGCTCTTTACAAGAGCCGGTGCAGACTCGATGGGCCGAATGGCCTCCTTCTGCACTGTAAATTCGATGTAAGTCTATGTAAATCAGATTCAGATAATATAAAATATAGTCAGGGTCAGTCAGTTGCTTAAATGTATTGTAACTGATGAATTTTGAAAACCTAGTGTGTCTGGGCGAACTCTGAATCACGCAATAAGCATCGACGCTTAGGTTTCAAAATTCAGCCTTGCAAATAAACTTAACAGATAAGGTTAACTCGGCAAGGAGTACCCAGAAACCCTCCAAATGCTATTTACGGCGGCAAAGTCTGCCTCGTGTGTGTGTTTTTTTAAACAACACTTCGAGAGAGCACCAGAAGTATAATGAAATTTCGGGAAGCTAATTAGACCCAGTTAGTTAATCTACAATACCTGACTCTATTATAAGAGTTATAAAACTCTATATTTTATAATAGTCAGGTATTGTAGATTAACTAACTGGGTCTAATTAGCTTCCCGAAATTTCACTATACTTCTGGTGCTCTCTCAAAGTGTTGTTTAAAAAAACACACACACGAGGCAGACTTTGCCGCCGTAAATAGCATTTGGAGGGTGTTTCTGGGTACTCCTTGCCAAGTTAACCTTATCTGTTAAGTTTATTTGCTAGGCTGAATTTTGAAATCTAAGCGTCGATGCTTATTGCGTGATTCAGAGTTCGCCCAGACACACTAGGTTTTCAAAATTCATCAGTTACAATACACTACAGTCAGCTGCTTAGGTGTATTGTAACTGATGAATTTTGAAAACCTAGTGTGTCTGGGCGAACTCTGAATCACGCAATAAGCACGACGCTTAGGTTTCAAAATTCAGCCCTGCAAATAAACTTAACAGATAAGGTTAACTCGGCAAGGAGTACCCAGAAACAAGAAACTCCCTCCAAATGCTATTTACGGTGGCAAAATCTGCCTTGTGTGTGTGTTTTTTTAAACAACACTTTGAGAGAGCACCAGAAGTATAATGAAATTTCGGGAAGCTAATTAGACCCAGTTAATCTACAATACCTGACTCTCGCTGACCTAAGGTGCGCATTCCAATTTATTTCCACCAAGAGGGCTAAATAGGCATAGCAGCTCAGAAACTGCAGCGCTCCGAGGAGGAAAAATTCCGAGCCAGTCTCAGAGTCTGAGGCATTATTCTCCTAAAGTTTGCTTTCAGCCCACTTGTGGCTGTTCAGCTTATTGTAGCCCAAACTAAGATTGTGAGGGTTTAACTCACAGTTTGTTTAGTCTCTCTCTCTCTGACTCTCTCTTTCTCTCATTCCTTCGTCTGGTTCCTTTTCTCTCCTTCAAACAAGTTAGTTTTTTTTTGTCTCGTGATGGGATTTTGTCTCGTGATGGGATTGGCGCCCCCGAGCACATGGCGCCCCGGGCGACTGCCCGAGTTGCCGGTACCTTAAGCCGGCCCTGCCAGTGTGCTAAACCAGCCCCTAGTTCCCTAGTTGGCAAAAATTACTCCTCATTAAATGTTAATGGATCGTCCCTTCATCCGGAGACTTGTCCACCTGATATCGTTTTTCCAATCAGTGGACACATCCTCTTCACGTGCACTCTATCTCGGCCTGTCAGTATCCTGTAAGTTTCAACAATATCCCGGCCCATCCTTCTAATCTCCAACGAGTATGCATCCAAAGTCATCAACCGCTCCTCATATGACAAGCTCTCAAATATCCTAACCTGATACTTGAGAAATTCTTCCGCCCTGTTCCGATGCCGCCACCCTTAATTACGGAGCGCAAAACTCCACTCAATACCCGAAACGCAGTCTTACCAGAACCTTACACAGCCTCAGAATTAATGCTAATAATAATAATAATAATAAAAATAATAATCTTTACTGACACATTAACACTGCAATGAAGTTTATGGGCAGCACGGTAGCATAGTGGTTAGCACAATTGCTTCACAGTTCCAGGATCCCAGGTTCGGTTCCGGCTTGGGTCACTGTCTGGCAAAGTCTGCACGTTCTCCCCGTGTCTGCCTGTGTTTCCTCTGGGTGCTCCGTTTTCGTCCCACAGTAAAAAGGTGTGCGGTTTTGGTGGATTGGCCATGCTAAATGTTCCTCAGTGTCTACAATTGCCCTGAGTGTTGATTGAATGGGTTTACTGTGTTATGGGGATCGGGTCGTGTGGGCTTGAGTAGGGTGCTCTTTCCAAGAGCTGGTGCAGACTCGATGGGCCGAATTGTCTCCTTCTGCACTGTAAACTATATGATTCGAGTTACTCTGAAACGCCCATGATCGCCATATTCGGGAATACAGAGGGAGAATTCAGTGTTTCAAAATTACCTAACGGCACGTCTGTCCGGACTTGTGGGAGGAAACCGGAGGACACGCAGGTAACTCATGCAGACACAGAAAGAACGTACAGACTTCGTACAGACAGTGACCCAAGCCAGGAAGAGTACCTGCGACGCTGGTGCTGGTAGTAAAACTGCTAACTATTGTCCTAACCTGCCGCCTTGCTCTTATTATATATCTGCTCTTGAATTCTAGCTCTCTCGACATGAATGCTAATTTTGCATTAGCTTTCCTCACTGCACACTGAACTTGCTCGTTCAGGTTAAGAACAAGGACTCCTCTGTCCTTTTGTGCTTGTGACTTCCGAAGCCTTTTTCCATTTAAAAATAATCTGTGCCTCCATTCTTCGCTGGCGAACGCACAACCCCCTACCTTTCTACATTGTATTCCTCTGCCACGTCTTCGCAGACTGTTCACGCATGGGGAAGTCGTTCTCCGTAGCGTGCTTCCTCAATAATATATATCTCTCCGCAAATCTTAGAATTATCTTCAAACTTAGCAACATTACCCCCAGTTCTTCTTCCATATCGATAATGTATATTATGAAAAGTTGTTGTCCCAACAGGGAAACTTGAGAGGCACAACACAAATCACTGGCTGTCATCCTGAAAAATACCCCCTGTCCCCACTTTCGGCCTCCTGCCAGTTTAACAATCCTCTACCCACTCCAGTATCCTACAGTTAACACGACGGGCTCTTAATTTACTTTACAGCCTCAGGCACGTCACCTTGTCAAAGGCCTACCGGAAATCTAAATAGATCGCTACCGCCCGTCAACCTTTGCCTACACTCCGTATTACATGTTCAAAGAATTCAAACAGATTTGTCAGAAATTACCCACGCTTTCTTCTGGACGAAGACATGTCGATTTTGTCCTATTTTACTATGCTCTACAATCGCATCTTTAATAATGGTCTTTAACATTTTACCAATAGCCGAAGCAAGGTGAGCTAGCCTATAATTTCCCATGTTCTGCCTCCCTGCCTTTTGAAACAAGGTTGTTACATTACCCACTTTCCATACTTTTTGGACCCTCTCTGCTCCAGTGAATTCTGCTAGATTGCTATCAATGCCTCCACATTCTCCTGCACTATCTCCTTTCAGAGATCGGGGTGTAGCCCATCTGGTCCATCCGATAAATCCATGTACAGACCTCTTTGTTTGCTCAGAAGCGTATCCTTTGTAATGGCCACTTGACTCAACTCTGCCCACAGATCCTGCTGAGGTGCTGGTAACCCACTTGTGTCTTGCACCGCGAAGACAGATGCAAATAAACTATTTCGTTACTCTGTCATTTCTTTGTTTCCTAGTACTACATCTCCAGCCTCGTTTTCCCATGGTCCAATATCTCTTCTTCCCACTTTCGTACTTGTGTGACGTATTGAAAATAAATGTCTCTTGCTTACATATTTACATCACTAGCTATCTTACACTTATATTTCATTTTCTTCCAAATATTGCTCTTTTTGTTGCCCTCTGCTCGCTTTTAAAGGCCTCCCAATTTTTACTCTTCTCAATAATCCTACCACCTTGTATGTTTTTACTTTTTCTTTCTGCTTTCCTTGACTTCCCTCGTTCGTTATCAGTGCCGCGTCCAGCCTTTAGCATGTTGGCTCCTCCATGGGATGTATTTCTGCTGTGCATGCCGAATAGCACTGTAAACCTCCAGTCATTGTTGGTGCACTGACTTCCACCTCGGCTCCTCTTCCAATCAACTCCGGCCAGCGCTTCCCTGATGACTCAGTGTTTACCTCTCTTCAATTCAAATAACGTTACCTCTGATTCCAGAATCTTCCTCTCAATCAGCGGGGAAAATAATATCATACTGTGATCACTGTTACCAAAGGGTTCCTTCATTTTACATTCCCTCATCAAGCCTGCCTCATTACATATCACCAAATGGAGAATTTCATGTTCCCTGTAAGGCCTTCTCACAAGCTGCTCAATAAAACCTCTCTTCCACAGTACATAATTTATTTTCCCAGCAATCCACTAGAAGCCTGTCTGTTCCAGTCCATCTGCATATTTAACCGTAATTATTCCACATCTGCGTTTTTACTGTGCCATTTCTATCTCCTGATTTATTTGCATACCCCCCATCCCTGCTGTATCTACAGGGTCTGTCCAGAACACTTATTGCGCTGTTTGTCGTTTGCGATTTCTCATTTCTACTCAGACAGATGGAATCTGATCCAATATCGCTTCGTGCTATGAAATTAATTTCATTCCTCACTCAGAATTCAACCCCGCTCCCTCTGCCGACGTCTCTGTCCATTTAAAAGGACACATTTCGTTGGATATTTAGATCACAGTTCCGTCACTCTGATGGCCACAACATCGTACCGGCGAATTTCAACGTGTGCAACATGCTCCTGCAACCTACTCCTTTCCCATGTTCCATATACTGCCTGTAATTAGGTACAATATCTCCACTCCTGCACTGATCATTTTCCTTGTCATGTTTCTCCCCTTGTTGCTCTGTCTGGAGTTGGATTCTTGCCACATTATCTAGTCTGCTCCTTTGCATGTCCTGGAAGCTTTTCAAAACTCCCTTGAGCCCTCGACTCAGTTACAAATCGCATACACGGTTCAGTCGATCTGTTCCATAAATATTGTGTGTTTCACTAAGTTGTGATCAGGTTCTGTTGATTATTTAGTCTTATGTAGCTCAGCTGCATTCTGAAGAGCGACACTCTATATATCGTTGCTGAGTTGTGCTGTTTTAAATATGCATTTGTAACAGACACAATTGTCAAAAGAACCACCGACACGAATTTCACCCTTAGTGCTCTGCCTCAAGGTAACTATATCGTCAACAAGAGCACACTTTGGAGAAAACAGTGCATGAGATTCTACATCGATATGTTTAAATGTTATTCATTTGTCATTTTATTCCATCAAATCTCATCGATTTTAATCACTGTTTTTCCTTGATATACAAGTAGTTGTTGAGTACAATTATGTTGATATACATCGCATAAACTGATGCACAACATATGCAACCTAATACAGGAAACCAAGGCATAGGTAGTAGCTGCATCCATTGCATGTGCTACGTTTTCCACGTTAAAATAAACATACATTATTGTCTTCTGGACGTTAGCGGGAAAGTCCACCGAGTTCAGGACAGAACTGAGGCAAATGCTGGTCACGCCAAACCGCTGCATGTGTCCGCCCAAGGAGATGCGGTGCACTTCTAGGTTTTACGACATGGAGCGCCTTGGATCAGAACATCATGTTAACGAACACTAGGCTAGTTTCGGACCAAATATAGACACGGATCCGCGAGTCAATATTCACTCGCATCTCTTCCGAAAACGCATACCAGATACTCTAGCGTCACTAGCCATTTATTGATACCTCCCAGCTGTGCCGTCGTTTCCCTGACCTTGACACCACTGTTGCTGACGCCACCTCTCGGTCTGCCACCTCTTGCACACGAAAATGTCATTTTTGAAGATATTGAGATTGCTAGACGAGGAATCGACAAGCTCCGACACAGAATACAAGGTGGATATTATGCTATCACCAGCGACGCCCTACAATCTCTCGTGAACGCAGGCTCAACGACAACAACGGCCAGGCGCTCCTCATCCAAAAGCAGCCCCCGGATCCTCCAACATATGCCTGAAATGCGACAAAGTCTGTGTCTGAATTCTGTGCACACGTGAAAACGTGAAAAAGTCAGGAGCACTTACTGATTAATCCGGACGTTGCCTTGGACTTGAAGGGCAGGGGTAGGGTGGTGGGGGTGGTACTGGGTGGGGGAATAAGTTTTTGTGTCCCAATGTTGGTTCCTGGATCATGACCATATGGTTTCCCATTCCCTTCCTGGAAATTGAACTTCACCTTGAAAGTAACGGCATTTCCCGTAACAAGGATTGAAACAACTCTTATGAAAAGACGGAGGTGGATGGAGGTCGGGGAAGGAGACCCTGAGGGAAGCGGAAGAGTTTTGTATTTGTATTGACATATTCCTTGGTCCTTTATTTCGACTTGTTGTTGATGCCTACTGCTTACTTTCTGCTTTCCATTTCTATCTGCAAAATGAGATACGGCGGCATTATGATGAAATTCCACATTCCCATGAACAGGAATTCCTTGCATGCCGTTCTGTATTGATTAAACTTTTGAGCCCAAACATTGCTTTCCGTTGGTGATATAACTGGTGCTTCCGTTGAATTTGCTTTTAATTTTTTGCGTCACCTAATCCAATTGGCACATGACTACCAAACATTGCACATACGAAAGTGAGAGTTGCGTGTGAATTGAATTTGCACGCGCTACTTATACCACAATCAGAAAGGTTACACAATAAAAAGTACTTTCTGTTTTGGATGCCACAACATTTGGAATTGAAATATGTGCTGGACGATTACTCAAAAATAGAATTATGCGGAAGATACGTTCCTCAGGGTAGGCACCAAAATTCCAAATTTCAAACTGTAACAGAAATGTCAGCAATGGCGCAAATCCATGCTTGTTTTTCTTCAAATCAAACTTGAACGCCCGGGTAAAAACAATACGAACCATACATGTACCTAGTAAATGCGCAGTAGTTTAACGTTTGAACATACTTATGATCATGTTAGATAGCGGATCACAGCTGGTGATTGCGTACCGGTTTAAGGTAGAATGGATGAACAGCGTGTTCGTTGTATTTACTGCCATAGTGTGCTTGTTCGAGTATCCAATAACACGTGTTACTCTCGATGTTGTGCATTTTGTTGTTCTCTGTGTCAAAATAGACCTGACAGCACACGATTGGTTCTGGGCAAAGTAAGAGCAGGCTCTTTGAGGATGGCCTTTCCAAGTTAACAAATAAACGTGCAATTTGATTTAATCAGTAAATGAACGGTATAATTGTTTTATTCCAGCTGGATGAGGACAGAATATAGAGGTCTCAATAATTCACCCACTGGGGTAAACCAGAGGCCGGAAATTCAGATCCTCGTCTCTGACAAACATCTGGAAGTATTTATTGACAATAACGTGAATGGAATGTCTAATTACAAAGTCCACACTACAATGTCAAATACTTGCATCTCTCTTATAGTATTTCAGAGTCAACAGTTAATACACCTTACAATTTTGGAGAAACATACCATGTGAATATTAATGATAAATTTGTGCAAAAACAAAGAGCAAATTTAGTAGCACAAAAAATAGATAATTAGGTCATAGCCCCGTCTCTCTGATTCCCAGAACTTTGCTCTAACCAATTGTAACGTGTTCATCTCGCTTATTTACTTCGTTCCATATACTGCGTGCATTTCCGTACATCATTGTCAGTGCAACATTGACCAGTTCCTTAGGCATATTGGTCCCATGCTTTGCTGTGCCTGAAGTTGGATTCTTACCACCTTCTCCAATCGATGCCATTGCGTGTTCTGAAAAAAACACTCAGAGCTCTCGGCAAATTTAGCAATCGCATTCACGGTTTATTCGACCTGTTCCTTAAATACTGTGTATTCCACTAATCTGTGAGCATATGCTCTTCATTTTGTAAGATTATATTGCTCAGCAGCATGCTGAAGAGATAGTCTGTAAATATCATTGCTGAGTTATGTGCATCTGAATTTGCACATGTAACATATATATATTTAAAATAAATTTAGAGTACCAATTAATTTTTCCCAATTAAGTGGCAATTTAGACTGGCCAATCTTCCTACCCTGCACATCTTTGGGTTACGTGGGCAAACCTCGCTCAGACAAGGGGGGAATGTACTAAATCCAGACGGGCAGTGACGCATGCGCATCCGAACTGGGACTTCGGTGCCGTGAGGCAGCAGTGCTGACCACTGCGGCTCCATGCTGTCACTTCTGCCATACGTAATTGACAGCCAGCCACCGTCATGGTTTTCACCCTCAGAGTTCTGCTTAAAGATAAGGAAAACTGCATCAAGAATATCTTCTGGAGGAAAACAGTCCATCAGATTCCACTTCGACGTGTACAAGATTTCTCCATTTGCAATTTCATTCCTTTCAAACTCTTCGATATGATAATCTGATAATATCTGTATTATCAGATAATACAGCATTATATGATGCACACCATATAAAAAATAATGCAGGAAACCAAGGCTTAACACATGCCTCAATATATTGACCTGTGCTACGTATTCCACGTGAAAATAAATATACTTTAATTTCTGACGGATATTCGCGGGAATCCCCGCCGTTCTCAGGTTCGGACTGAGGCAGATACTGGCCGCGGCATCCCGCTGCATGTGTCCGCCCAATGAGACCTAGTACAGGTCGGGAGTTTCAGAGATGGAGCAGCTTGGATCCAGGTTATCGCTTTGCCGAGAACAGGACCAGTTTCTGACCAAATATGTTCACGGTTCCGAAAATCAAATTCTCACTTGGCCACAACCGAAAATGCGTGCAAGATAATCTAGACTGACTGGCCATTTATTCTGACGTCCCCTCTTTTCTGTCTTCACCATGCCCCTGTCAACCCGGTTGCTGCCGCCGCACCTCGCTTTGCCGGCTGTTGTCGACGTAGAGGTCATTCTTGCGGACATCGATATGTCAGACGAGGAATCACCTAGCTCCCACAAAGAAACTAAGGTGGATATTATTCTCTCACCAAACGCGCCCGGGCCAGCTCTCGTGGCCGCACCTGCTACAGTAAAACCGCCCAGGCGCCCGTGGCCAAAATGCCGCTCCCGGATCCTCCGATATCCGCCTACACATCCGTCAAAGACTGTGTCTGAATGCTGCCCACAAACGAAGCAGGCAAATGACAAGGCGCACTGAGGAATGGATGATGGCATTGTTTCTGACTTGTCGGGGTAGATGGGAGTGTTAAAGTAGCAATAGTAGACCCGGGATCAAGATCATATGGATTCCCATAACCTCCACGGACAATTGCATTTCCTTTGACGGGAGTGGCGTTTCACATAACATGGAGAACAACCACTCTTATAAAAACACCGACCGAGATGCAAATCGGGAAGGAGACCCGAAAGGAAGGGGAGCAGTTTTGTATTTATGTTGAAATAAACCTTGTTCGTTAATTTTTACTTGTGGCTTATGTCTTTTGCTTATCTTGGATCCAGCATTGTCTACCGGCAACGCTAATGTGACGAAGGACCGAGAAAATAAAACATGAAATTCCACATATGCAAAAAAAGGCATTCGCTGAGTGTCGTTTTGCATTAATCGACCATTGATCTCAACTATTATTTTCCGTTGGTAACATAATTATTGTTTCAGTTGCAATTGTTTAAAAAAAATGTAATTACCTAATCGGATTGGCACATGATTTCAAAATATTGCACTCCCACGTCAAAATGAGAGTCGTGGCTTAATGTAATTTGCATGCGCTGCTTATCCCCACAATGGTAAAAGTTACGTAATTAATGGCAATTTTCTATTGTGGTGGCTGCAACTTCTGGAATTCAAAGACGTGAAGGACGATTGCTTAACAAAACAAATGGCGTCGAAGCGCGACAGTTACATTCGTCAGGGCAGATGTCAGAATGCCAAATTTCAAACGTTCATCGAAATACCTGCAACCGTGCAAATCCATGTCTGCTTTTCTGCAAGTCAAAACTGAACGCCCTAGCAAAACAAATGTGAAGCGTACATGAAACTCGCAAATGCGCCGTATTCAAAGTTTGAACATATTCATTTTGTTGGCAGAAAGAGGTCACAACTCGGCATTGCATATATATATATATATTAGCTGTAATGGATGAACCGCGCTTCTCGTTGTGCTTATTGCCTTCATGTGCTTGTTGGAGTATCCATTGATACAAGTTACTGTAGACGATGTGCATCGCGTTTTTCCCATCATTAAAATAGGTATAACAGCACACGTTTGGTTCTGGGCATCGTCAGAGCAGGTTCTGTGAGGACGGCCTGCACCCTGCCTTGGTAAGTTACAAAACACACATGCAATTTGATGCGATCAGTCAAATGGCCGAAATAATTATTGTATTGTAGCTGGACGGGGACAGAATATAGGGGTCGAACTAAGTCACACACTGGGGGTGAACCAATGGCCGGGAGAGAGAGATACTCGTCTCTGATTAAAACAAATAACTTGCAGTATTTAATTGATGGTAACGTAAATGATATATCGAATGACAAAGTCCACACTACAATGAAAACTACTTGCATATATCCTATATTATTTTCGAGTCAACAGTCAATGCACGATGACCCTTTCGGAGAAATAAAATTGTCTGAATGTGACTGACAATCCGGTGCGAAGGTAAAGAGAAATTTAAAAAAAAAACACTTAGAGAACACAACCAACTACCTGGGAGAAGTGCATAAATTAAAATTGGTCCCTCTGATGAGACGGCATGAAAGACAGATGTCATAAAGCATTACGTTCCACGTGAAACAGTGGTTAAAGCGCGAGATTCTGCATTTTAATTTTGGCAATTTTTTTGTCCTGATAGTATTCCGACCACGATCTAGAGAAGACATTCTTTACAGTGCTGTGCATCATTTGCGCAAAAGCTATATCAAGAATGGATTGTGCAAATCTAAGTTTTATATTTGATGGTAATAACGGGCGAGAAGAGAGACAAATGTCAATAAATAGCGGATATAAGGGAGAAACTTCAATAAGGAGCGGAGAAAATGGGCGGCCGTCAAGAAGCTGCAGAACGAGAGGACTGGCGTCAGTAAAGAGCGAGGTCGAGGAGAGAGTAGATAAAGGCACGATTTGAAGAAAATGTTTAGACAGAGAGATGATACTTCAGTAAACATATAATTATATATATAATATATGTATATATATATATAGGGAGACATAGAGAGAGAGGAGTCTTAATTCAGAGCGGTGACAGAGAGAGGGGACATTGCTTTTTAAACGTGTCAGTACAGTAAAATTAAAAACAAGTGCGTTATGCTTCAAAAGTGGTTGTTGATGCTCCATTGACATCATATATTCTGATTCGGAATAATTATGCGACATCATTTAAGTGAAATTCTTGACAGGCCAACTTGGCCAGGCGGAATGCTCCTCTTCTGAGCTGCGGTAATTAAGGCGTAATTCTAATTCCAGTGTGAGCTTGTGTGCATTACATCTTTCTATCTCCACTTACCAGAAGGCCGCTCTTTGGAGCCGGAGTTTTATGGTCACATTACTTGTAATGAACGCAAAATAAGAAAGAGATCGGCCGTCCACCAGACTGGTCTGAAGCCCTCGTCATGCAATGCAACGGTCCATTCTGCCAATCAAACTAAGCAACATTATTTCGTTTGAAACACAGTTTTGAGGGATTGGGTCTGTACAGATGTAGCGCCATCCTGAACACACAATGGGGAAGAAGTAATGAAAGTGTCTACTCTAATAATGAGAGCCAACCGACATTGTCTGGCCGCAGAATTAACAATAGGATTGTATGTTGCATTCCTTGGTGACCAGAAAAAGGGCATTACATCCGCAAAGCAAAACAAGCTTTCAGAGGCAGAGACCTAATTGTCTAATACTAATTATGCATTATTTAACATATTAATAACATTAAAGTAATAATTAATTTTCCCGAGTGGATTATGCTGCTATCTGGCGTGGAAATAATTTTTGTAAAAATGTTGCTAAATATACGGACACGTGAGTTAGCCATTACGTTGCCCACGATGCACATCTGTAAGTTTCGGGAGGAAACCAATAGCTGTCTTTTTCGTTCATTTAGTATATTGCGTTTAGTGGCTGAGCCATACAGGTCCTTATTATTAAGGAATGCGTTGACAATACAGGTAGAGGGAGGAGGTGTCAAATTCTGTGAATGCGAACCACCTGCAATCTCCAATGCAAAACTATCAAACGCAAAACAAATGGTAGATTCAGCAAAGCAAAGCACAACAAACTGGCTTGAAGTAAGTGTAGCAACACTGTGGAACTCACGGTTTGAAACTTTGAGGGATGGCTCAATAAATACAGAAACAGAGTGGGACAGAGGATTAATTTTGGGAACCTCAGTTAGTAAAAACAAAAATAATCACTGGTGTATTACTAAATAAACAAGAAAATAACCTTGAAGTGTGATACCGTATGTCGAAAGCTCACGACCATCATTGTGTCATCCCAGCTATTGTATTGTTTGGGCAACAACTGGAATGATATGATGCTACAATACATTTGGATAAGTCGTTTCAGATAAGAGAAAGACGTGGAAAATGTCACAGCGTATTGGTGTGGGAACATTGGGGAAGGTTATACCGCAAGTGGGTCGTATCATACAAATTGCTAAGACATAACGTGTTGATCAACATTTTTTAAGGAGTAAATCTGTCAGTATTTATTGCATCAGCGACTTGAGTGCAGTAGAAGAGCAAGGTTTTTGAAACTGAACCGTTCACGCTAATTGCTAAAACGCCACCAGACATCATGAGAGAAATACATATTGTCATAAAATGTCGACATTTCCAATATTTAGTGCCGACATTGAATCAATAAAAATACAATACCTGATTCTACTTTCTAATTTTGTTTTTTTTTATTATTTTTGCATCCAGTGTTAGTTTGTCACATGTTTTAAATTTCTACGGACCAACATAGTTCTGCAATTCTGCCACAACTAGGCTCCATTCCTACCACCATCCCTTCTGTTCCACGCACATTCCCCGATACTACAACCCCCCCCCCCCCCAACAACCACAAACACAGTCACACACACAATAAAATAGTTTAATTTTCGACCTTTCTCCATCTCTCAACAGCTGTGACAAAGAAAATTGTAGACCTAGGAACATTATCTCATTTCTCTCTCCACACGACTTTCAGACCTGATGATTTGATTTTGCATATTATGTTTTCTGTTCCATGCTTAGGTTTCCTTGCCCTTCTACAGTCATTACTCAATTCATTGCTCTTTCAGATAGCAATTACGTATCTCGCCTCCGTAAGTTCATTGAATCCCTACAGAGCATAACTACGCCATCGAGTCTGCGCGGACTTTGCGAGAGAACCGACTCAGTAGAGCCAATATCGAGCTCTGTCCCCGGAACTGCACAAAACGATTGGACAATTCCTGATAATTTATTATGAGAGATCCACCGAAACTGCACATATTTGAACTGTGGGAGAAAATCAGAGCACCCCAAGGAAATATCTGCTGTAACGACGAAAAGCTACAGACACCACAGCGACAGTCACCCGAGGTCAAAATCGAACACGGGTCCCTGGCGCTGTGAGACAACAGTGCCAATCACTGGTAAGTCGTTTGGTTCACAGAAAATAATAAAGTCTTTATTTGTATCACAATTAGACTGACACTAACGTTGGAATACAGCTGCTGAGAAACTTCCCTGGTCGCCACACGACGGCGCCAGTTCACTGAGGGAGAATTCAGAATGTCCAATTCACGTGACAACACATCTTTCGTAACTTGTGGGATGAATCCTAAGCTTAAGAGTATATTTATGTCACGGCGGACAGTGAAGCACATTTGTCAGTGAAACAATGCAGTATGAAAGCAACTATTTGAGAACTTTAGAATAATTCTATAGTTGTTAAAACCGTAGGTAAATATCATTTACATTTTGTAAAGTATCTGTCATGCGATGTCACAAGTATTTTGCTGCAAGAACACATCACACTGTGGAAAGTGCATCACATTGCACAACCTTCGCATAATTGTGCTTCCTCTTTGCTGTTTTATGCATTCCAGAAGCAATACTAATATTGATTACCTAAAATGACGGAGGCGTGACTGATTTGTCCATGGATACCATGTGCATGTACGATTGATAGACAGTGTTATTTTTTTCTGTTAATACCATGGGAGATTCAATTTAATGTATTTTCATTTTGATTTAAAAAACTTTAAAAGGCAAGCGATTCACTGAACTGTGACGCTGTAGGTAGCACTGTTGCCCTGGACCCTGGTTCGATCTCGTGAATCCCTGTGGAGATTTTCACATTCTTGAATTCCCGGATGGTTCTCACCGCAACAACCTAAAGATATGCAGCGCAGATGGATTTGCCACGCTAATTTGCCGCTTTATGGGTCAAACAATTTGAAAAAGACCACCCACGGCACAGTTATAAAGAAATGTTGCAACATGAATCGCTCGCACGCTTATATTTAACTAATTGCAAACTGTTCTCAGAATCCAGTTCCGAAAAAATCTTCATGCAATAATTAGTGGAGCTAGTCTGGCGAGGATGACCTCAAACATTAATCACACATGTTAACTGAATATTTGATAGTATGTTTCAGAACTACACCATTCTTCCTTTTACAATATTCCTGGGAAACAGGGATCGGATCTTCAACAAAATTGGAAAAAAGGACCGTGCTTTTATTTTGAGTGAACTATTTATTTTATGTGCCCTGCTTTTCAGCCATTTCCTCTTGCAATGCATTCAATTGCAAAATCATGGAAGTGCAAATTTGGCAATGTAGAGTACACGCTTACACGAAATGACAAGGAATGAAAGACGAAGTCAGGGAAACAACGAAGGATTGCGACAAAAGATTCGTGTCTGCCTCTACGTTTGTTCCACCAGTAGGACTATACTGGTCTGATGCAACCATTATCACGCATATAGCGGCCGATTAATTTGAACAGCACAAGAATCGTTAATATTTAATCCGACGTTGATTGAATTTCCTGATCGGCTTTTAAATCTTGTAATAAAATTATCCAGTTTCGTACGACGTATAAGCATGAAGGTTAATATGGTTCCAAAGGTTGCTAGTCAATTAATAGTTGATGCTAGATATGGAGTAGTCCCGAAACACGGTAACATGGCTTGGAATGGCTCAACCAAAAGAGGGAAGGTAAAACCAAGTTTCAAAAGGTGCAGTTTCGATCTATTAATGTTCTTATCATGGCACACTTAGTTCTGACTAAGTGGATTAAGCTACGATAGGAACAGTAAGATCATTTTTGAATGTATTTCATTTAGCTTCCGAACACATGATGTGGCCATTCAGATGAAAACAGCAGTCACAACTAACTTTAGTGAGGAAAAGAAAATCTGATTTTTAAAAAATCAGTGAGTATATTCGATCAGGAATACCACCGATAGATCATTTTAATAAGGAATGCATTATAAAGTAGATAGAGAGAGACCGTGTCCAATGCTGCGAGTTTGAATCACATGCGCTAAAACAACGTTCATCAGAAAAGCAACGGACAGATGTAGCAAAAATCGCACAATTTATTCACAGACGTGGAAGAACAATGTCGAACACAAGTACTAACACCGTTACGTGAAGGCAACGTACACTCAGGAAGAGTTCAGAAGAGAGGTGTTACTCTGTATCCTTCTGTTAGGAAATATATGACACGAGTGGTGACAGGAGAAAAAGCAATTTGAGAATATATAGTAGTCAGGACGCATTTTGAAAAGGCACTACCGACCGAACGTTATTCAAATGAGGGTGCACTATCGAAAAAAATGGATTAGCAATCATGCTATAGAAATAGACGATTGTCCCATTCGCTGTGAGGAAAAACAAACAAATGACAAATGCCCATCGGAAAAGGTGTCGGAAAAATGATGAATCTATCGCAGATGTGTTCCGGCAAGCAAGCTGAAAAAACAATATGTTTCAGGTAGAATATATATTAAAGTAGGATTTCTATTTCCTTTGACGGGGCTTGTTATATTTGAATGGAAGATCCGGACTAGAACGATGGCAGTGAACCATTTCGTCCAATGACGAACTGGCAACCTCGCATTTCCATGACTGCTAAAGTGATGAATAATTGTCGGCATCATCACACAGTAGTGCTACTTAGAATTAATGTATTAGTAACTGTCGAGATATGTGGTGAGGTTAGTGTTAATAACAACATTTAAGAGACTCTTGTACAGGCACATGGAGAGCAGTAAATTGAAGGGATGGAGGTTAGGTTGATCTTAGATGAGGAGAAATATTCGGTATGACATCGTGGGCCAAAGGGTCTGTACTATGCTGTACTGTTGTATGTCCCTTTCTTAAGTCCATTGCCTTATTATCTTGTTTAACAAAATTCGAAACGCCTCAAATTCTCGCTTGAACTGCTGCTTGAATGTGTGAGTTCTAATCCTCTCCCGCCCTTTGTGTAAATAAGTGCTTCCGAGAAATTCCCCTGAACGGTCCAGCCCGGATGATGAGACTATGTCCCCTAGTTTTCGTATCCAAACGAAGTGGGGAAAATATCTTTATGTACATAGTCTTTCCCTGTAAATACCATGAAAACCTCGATCAGATCACCCGTTAAACGTCTAAAAGCCAGGCAAAAAAATATCCATTCGGCACGTTTGCATAATTCTGCAGCTCGCAGCAGAGTAGCAATCGTCATTTTTTAAATAAATTGTAACACGTCAACCTTACGACATTCCAAGGATATTTACATATGCACATGGTGTGTTTTGATTGTCGTTGACTGAACCAAACGTTGTTGCATTTCCGAATCGCTTGCGGCTTTTTCGGCCTTTTTAGAGTTCAGCAACAAGGACACCGCATTGCTGGAGCTCAGGAATCCTATTTTTCCAAACCCATTGAGAGACAGCAGGATTTCGTTCATCAATGATACGCGTCAACCAGATGGATCTTTTTGGAAAATGTTGGCAATTGTTCCATTGTCATCATGATTGTCTGAATTCCACATTTTCGTTGAAACGTAATTTCACCATTTGCGTGGTGTTATGGGAGAGTTGTTTTCAGAAACCCAAAATGTATCATGGAGTACAACCAATCGCCACCTTTAATGGATTGTTGCTTTTGAAGCACACAACTTGTTTCCCAGCTGCAGTATTACAATTATAGACACGTGGCCTTTAAATCACAACAATGTTTATTCCATGAATTCAAATTAACCTTTTAAATAAACATTGGATCTCCTAACAAAACCTTTCTTCAAAGATAACCACTAAATTTTGCTCCGGTTTCCTCCCACAGTACAAATATGTGCAGGTTGGGTGGATTGGCCATGATAAATTGCCCTTAGTGTCCAAAATTCTATGATTAACCTAGGACAAAAGTTCGGCACAACATCGTGGGCCGAAAGGCATGTTCTGTGCTGTATTACTCTCTCTCTATCTATAATACAACACTACCCAATCCTGCAAACTGTTCCTTTACACATCCAAAGTACTTAACAAATCCTTCAAGCAGAAGCACATTAGATTTACTTTCAGCTCTGTGACCTACTTACAATTCTGATTTCACCAAAGGATTATGATATAGTCTTTCATGGCAGAGATCACCAGCAACGCAGCTCACAGCCACCAAAAACCACAGTCAAACCCAAGCTGCTGTTCCACAACTGAAACTAAAAAGCCAGAACCAACCTCAATATGGCCGAACTGAGCTCAGTTCCACCCACTCTCTCACATCTCTATTTTCTTAAAGGTACCTTGCTTAAACATAAATTTCTTAAAAGTAGTCTCACCCGACACCTCCCGCAAGAAAAAAAATAAACCATCGATTTCAAGATGGTATCATTTTTAACCTTGCACCATCAATTAAGAAATGCGCACAGCAAAAATATGTTTCGTTCAAGAGAAAAACAACAACACACGCAAACAGGCCTAACAATATAGTCCATGTTTCCGATTCTTCTTCCTCCAATGGAAAACCTTCTCGATTGACAGTCTCTTTGAACGAGAATGTCTCTGCACGATTCATCCAAGGCATCGGGAACTCCTTAAGTAAAGTGATTCGGGCTTCTCCAAAATCACTTTCGCTAGGTTCATCACCAAGCTCGCCGCCTGAAGTCATCGAAGAACTCCACACGATGCTTTAAATGTTCTTTCTATGTCTGGAAAATGGAAATAAAGCAGTTTGTCCCGTTTTCTCAAAGCAATCCTTCAAACATGGGATAGGGTAAGAGTCCGTTCTTGGAAAAGCATTCACCTTACGATAGTCCACCCACAGCCGTCGGGTACCATCTGATTTAGGTACCATCAATATGGGTGAGCTCCGTTGGCTGCAACCCATTGTAATTGTGTAATGTTTAAGCATACTCTCGATCTCTCTGTTAACCTGTGCCAATTTTCTCCAATTATGCCGATGTGGAAGTTGTTTGTTAGGAACAGCATTTCCCACATCTACGTCATTTATAGCCATTTTTCTACTTTCCAATTCATCTCTACAATCTTGCCCATGTGCTATAAATAACTCTTTCAGGGTAGTCCGTTTTCCTCTGGAAGGTAACTTAACAATTAATCCCAATTTTTAAGAACATCCTAATTTTCCAATTTAATTTGAGGTATGTCAAATTCACAGTCATCTGGATTTAGCTCGTCACTTTGAGTTAGAATCATTAAAACCTCCGTTTTCAGTCCTTCCCATTCAAAGTACCTTTTAAGCATGTTGACATCACACACTGGATGAGTCTTCCTTCTATCTGGTGTTTTTACCACATAATTCATCTTAGTTAATTTCCTTTCAATCCAATACGGTCCACAAAACCTTGCTTTTAAAGGTTGACTTGCCAATCGTAAGAAAACTAAAACGTTATCCCCAGTGGCAAAACTACGAACTTTGGATTTCTTGTCTGGTACACGTTTCAGCACATTTTGTGCAACTGTCAAATGTTGTCTTGCCAATTCACCTGCTCGATTTAATCGTTCCCTAATATTTGACATGTAATCTAATAGTGTAATTTCCGATTTCTCACCCATCAATTTTTCCTTAATCAAATTAAGTGGCCCTCTTACCACATGGCCAAAAATTAGTTCGAAAGCACTAAATTTGGAAGACTCATTAGCTGCATCCATAATTGCAAACAATGCGAATGGAATTCATTTATTCCAATCCTCTCGGTAATCTTGTCAAAAAGCCCTCAACATTGTCTTTAATGTCTCATGCCACCTTTCTAACGCTCCCTGCGATTCTGGATGGTACGCAGTAGATTTAAATTGTTTTATTCCTAAGGTATCCATAACTTCTTTGAATAACTTTGAAGTAAAATTCGATCCTTGATACGATTGAATATCTGTGCGTAGTCCATATCTAGTAAAACATTTAATGACTCCTCCACAAATTTTTTTGCTGTAATATTACGTCCTGTAATGGCCTCTGTAAACCTAGTAGAAACATACATTATGGTCAAAAGATATTGATTCCCACTTTTAAATTTGGGAGGCGGTCCTGCATAATCAATTTGGACCCTCGTAAAAAGTTCATCAAATGATGGAATGGGTATTAAGGGCGCTGGTTGTATCACTGCTTGAGGTTTCCCTATAACTTGACATGTGTGATATGATCGACAAAATTTATCTACATCTTTATGTAGTCCAGGCCAATAAAAATGTTTCTGGATTTTAGCTTGAGTTTTCCATATTCCTAAATGACGTCCCACAGGTACCTCATGTGCAACTCGCAACACCTCCTTTTTATTCCCTATCGGCAATACTACTTGATGAACTTCTGCCACTTTTAATCCGCCTGCATATGTAAAGGTTTCGATTTTCTCAGCAAGACATCACTTTTGCAGTAATAAAACTCTGGTATACTCTCAGATTCCTCTTCAGTATCTGCTTTCTGATATATCCGTTTTATTTCTTCATCTTTCTGTTGTAACTCCGCCAATTTCCCTGAAATAAAAATATCCGACTCATCCTTCATCTGTCCTTTTTCTTTTTCATCCATCTGATCAACAATCGCGTCTGATAATTGCACTTCAACTTCACCTTCACTCTTTGATTTCTCCTCTTGTCGTCACCTGTGACTTTGCGACCTTGTTAGTATACAGTCGGTAAGAATCTCATGATATTCGTCTTTCAACCCATTTGTTGCTGATTTCCCACTGGCTTATCAACCACAGTAGGCATGAGTCCCACCTGAGATCCAGCTATATCATTACCCAAGATAAACTGGATTCCTAGACAAGAGAGTTTCTCTATTACCCCACATACCAAATCGCAACTCTTCACTGCACTTTACAACCTTACCTTATGTAATGAAACGCTACTACTCTCACCCTGAATTCCACATATCACCACCTTTTCTGGCAACATTCGTCCCAATCTACATAATTCCTCATCTCTTACCATTAAAGATTGACTAGCCCCTCTATATCTTGAAATCGTGACTTCATTACCTGCTCCTCTTGATACGCATAATTATACTTTACCCACACAAGGAAATTCTTCAAAGACATCGGGAACCTTCGTAACAATTACTTCTGGAACAGGCTGTACAATCGTTTAAACGTCCTTCGCTTTAAAAACCAATACTGTGACTTTACGGGTCTAGTTTATTACAGTGAAAACATTTGAAACGTTTAAATTATTTTCCACCCTCCTGGATGTCTATTATAATTTGATGTACACTCTCTTTAGTGTCTCTCATCAGATCATCTTTACCTTAACCACTTGAGTATTTCTCATGTTCCCAGTTCCTATCCATCACCGGCTGAATCTCATGTCGGAAACAAATCTTTGATTTATGAACCAATTCATAATCATCTGCTATGTCTGCTTCTAATCTCGCAATTTTAACCCACTGTACTTCCACCGAAGTTCTCCCTACATCGGGAGTTGACCTTTTTAAACTCCTCCAAAAGTATAATTTCTCTGAGAGCTTCATACATTTGGGCTATTTTCAAAGCCCTTTTCCACCGATCAAAATTACTCTGTTTAAGCCTTTCAAACTCCATGTATGTGTGACCAAATTCTTTCCATAAATTTCTAAACTCGTGTCTGTAAGCTGCAGGGAATAGCTCATATGCACTTAAGATGGCTTTCTTCACCTCCGCATACGTTCCAGATACGTCCTCCTGTCGTGATGCAACCACTTCACTAGCCCTACTTAGCAGTTTTGTTTGAATCAGTAATACCCACATGTCCTGAGGCAATTGCATTTGTTTAGCTACCTTCTCAAATGAAATGAAAAAGACTTATATATCCTTCTCATCAAACCTTGGCAATGCTTCGACATATTTAAATATATCCCCACCACGTCTTAGACTATGACGCTCAGTCTCATTATCTTCTTCCATCTCCTCCACCTGTACGTGTCCCTTTTCGTCCCCTCATCTTTCTGTTGTAACTCCGCTAATTTTTCTGAACTAAAAATATCCGTCTCATCCGTCAACGGTTCGTCAGTCATCTGATCAAAAATCGTTTCTATAATTGCACATCAACTTCATCTTCACTCTTTGATTTCTCCTCTTTTCTTTTAATTTAAATTTTAACTGATTTTATGCTTCACAGCCATTTTTCGATGTTCGAACTCTGACTCTTTTTCTCTTTCCTCTCTATCCCTTTGTCTGTTTCTTGCTAATCTATCATTTTCTTTTTCCTCTCTATCTTTATATTTTCTTATTCTATCATTGCATATTGAAGCCGCTTTAATGCTTTTCCATGTTCAAGTTGCTTTAATTCTTTTTCATGTTCAAATTGTTTAATCTGCAACTGGAGGTTAGCCATATCTAATGAGTCAGAATGTATCAGAGGCAAACTGAAATGCGCAGATACTGCGTTAAGTACCTCATCTTTTCGTATTTTGCCCGGCAGTGTTAACTGCAATGTTTTTGCCAAACCTGACAGTCTGTTTTTACTCACTGTCAGTATGGTATCGCGTGTTACCGTGCCCACCCCCAAAAACTTCTGAGTCTCCGAAAGAGCCATTCTTCACAACACTCTCCCCACTTAAAGTAAAATACCACAGCGGAAAAGAAACAATCCTCCACTATCTTAAATTTCACAAAAGACAATCAAATAGATAGACTTTTATCCCCCTCGAGCCCACAATTGTTATGGGAGAGGTGTATTGAGAACCCCAAAATGTATCATGGATTTCAGCTAACACCCACCCAATGGATTATTGCTTCTGAAACACATGGCTTGTTCCCCAGGAGATGTCTGACAATTCTGGACACGTGGTTTTTAAAACTAAACAATGTTTATTCCATGAACTTAAATTAACCTCTTAAATAAACATTGGATCTCGTAACACCCCTTAGTTCAAAGTAAATGCCGAAAATAATACAACATTACCCAATCCTGGAAACCGTTCCTTTACACATCCAAAAGACTTAACAAATCCTTCAAACAGAAGCACATTACATTTAATTTCAGTACTGAGACCTTTTTACAATTCCGATTCACCAAAAGATTGGAATATAGTCCTTTATGGCAATGATCACCAGCAATGCAGCTCATAGACACAAAAAAAAACAATCACACCCAAGCTGCTGTCTCAAAACTGAACCGAAAAACCCAGAATTAACTTCAAAATGGCCGAACTGACTCAGCTCCACCCACTCTCTGACATCACTATTTTCTTAAAGGTACATTGCTTAAACATCCTTTTCTTATAGCTACACTTACATGACAGTGCTGAGATTACAACCGGTTATTACCCTGCGCCATTTGATTTGCATTTCAGTGACAAAACAAATGTGCCTCAACTATTGTTGAAAGATGTGCGGGTTAGGTGGATTGGTCATGCTAAATTGCCCGTAGTGTCCTAAAAAGTAAGGTTAAAGGGGGGGGGGTTGTTGGGTTACGGGTATATGGTGGATACGTGGGTTTGAGTAGGGTGATCATTGCTCGGCACAACATCGAGGGCCGAAGGGCCTGTTCTGTGCTGCACTGTTCTATGTTCTATGTTCTGTATTGCGAAGCATCACACAGCAGAGGAATGGGTCCATTACACGGTCTTCCCATGTCCGTGGTTTCTCATAGCTTATTTATACATTCAAGGAGGGAATCGTGAAATGTGAATCCTGTTCACTTCCAGCGTTCCGGATGGCTTCATCTGCAGAAAGTGGATTCAACTGGAGCTCCTCACAGACCGCGTGGTTTATTTGGGGCAGCAGTGGGATGCACTTAGGAGTATGGAGGTGGCGAAAAGCGCCATCGATAGCAGTTGTATAAATGCGGCCACACCCAAGGTGCAAGTATAAAAACGGGTGACCACCAGAAAATGCAGGCAGTCCATGCAGGAATCCCCTGTGATTGTCCCCCTGTCGAATAGGTATACCCCTTTGGATACTGTCGGGGGGGGGGGGCAGATAGCCTATCAGGGAAAACAGCAGCAGCCAGAGCAGTGGCACCACGGCTGTATCTGATGTTCAGAAGGGTGAGTCAAAGCGCAAAAGAGCAATAGTCATAGGGGACTCAATAGTCAGCATAGTCAGGAGCACAGATAGGCGCATTTGTGGAAGTGAAATAGACTCAAGAATGGTATGTTGCCTACCTTGTGCCAGGGTAACAGGATGTCTCCGACGGGTAGAGGGCATCCTGAAGGGAGAGGGCAAATAGGCAGAGGTCGTAGAACGTATTGGTCCTAACGACATAGGCAGGAAGGGGCGTGAGGTCCTGCAGCAGAACATCAGGGAGCGAGGCAGAAAGTTAACAGACAAGTCCTCCAGGGTTGTAATCTCGAGAGTACTCCCTGTGCCACGTGCCTGTGAGGCTAGAAATAGGAAGATAGAGCAGCTAAACGTGTGGCTAAACAGCTGGTGTAGGAGGGACGGTTTCCATTATCTGGACCACTGGCGGCTCTTCCGGTGCATGTGTGACCTGTATAAGAAGGACGGGTTGCATGTAAACTGGGGATGCCAAAGTATCTTGGCCGCCAGATTTGCCAGTGTCACAGGGGAGGGTTTGAACTAGTATGTCAGGGGTAGTGGGCACCGGAGCAAAGGTGATAGCATTGAGGGACAACTAGGGATGAGGGCCAGTGTGGCTCTGAAGCAGAGCAGACAGGGAAATGATGCTGAACATAGCGCTTCCGGTGGCCTGAAGAGCATATGTTTTAATGCAAGAAGTATTACGGGTAAGGCAGATGAATTTAAAGCTTGGATTAGTTCTTTGAATTATGATGTTGTTGCCATTACGGAGACCTTGTTGAGGGAAGCACAGGATGGGCAGCTAAACGTTCCAGGATTCAGATGTTTCAGCCGGGATAGAGGGGGATGTAAAACGTGTGGTGGAGTTGCGCTACTGGTTAGGGAGTAGATTACAGCTGTTCGACGGGAGGACACATCAGAGGGCAGTGAGGCTCTATGGGTAGAGATCAGGAATAAGAAGTGTGCAGTCTCAATGTTGGGGTTTTACTGCAGGCCCCCCAAAAAGCCAGCGGGAGATGGAGGAGGAGATAGGTAGACAGATTTGGGGTAAGAGTAAAAACAACTGGGTTGTTGTGGTGGGAGACTTGAACTTCACCAATATTGACTGGAAATCACTCAGTGCTCGGAATTAGACGGGACAGAGTTTGTAAGGAGCATCCAGGAGGGATTATTAAAACAATATGTGGACAGTCCAACTAGGGAAGGGGCTGTACTGGATCTGGTATTGGGGAATGAGCCCGGCCATGTGGTAGAAGTTTAAGTAGGGGTGCATTTCGGGAATAGTCACCAGAATTCAGTAAGTTTAATGTGCTGGTGGACAAGGATAAGAGTGGTTCTAGGGTGAATGTGCTAAATTGGGGGAAGGCTAATTATAACAATATTAGGCGGGAACTGGAGAAGCAAGATTGGGGAAGAATGTTTGATGGTAACTCAACATCTGACATGTGGGAAGCTTTCAATTTTCATTCGAAATTAATTCAGGACTGACATGTTCCTGTGAGGAAGAAGGATAAACACGGTAGATTTCAGGAACTTGTGATAACGAGAAATATTGTAGGCCTCGTCAAGAATAAAAATGAGGCATTTGGAAGGGCTAGAAGGATAGGAACAGACGAAGCTTGTGTGGAATATAAGGAAAGTAGGACGAAACTTAAGGAAAGTGTCAGGAGGGCTAGAAGGGGTCACGAAAAGTCATTGGCAAATAGGGTTAAGGAAAATACCAAGTATTTTTACAAGTACAAATGGCAAGATGGTAGACAGGGAAAGTGTTGTCCCACTGAAGGATAGGTAAGGGAACCTATGTGTTGAGCCAGAGGAACTGTGCGAGGTACTAAATGAATACTTTGCATCTGTATTCAACAAAGACAAGGAATTGGTGTATGTTGAGTCTCGTGAATGGTGTGTAGATAGTCTGGGTCACATTCAGATACAAAAAGACGATGTTTTGGGCGTCTTGAAAAATATTAAGGTAGATAAGTCTCCAGGGCCTGATGGGATCTACCCCAGAATGCTGAAGGAGGCTAGAGAGGAAATTTCGGGGTCCTTGATCAAATATTTGTATCCGAACTGTCTTCAGATGATGTCCCGGAGGGCTGGAGAATAGCCAATGTGGTTCCTTTGTTTTACAAGGGAAGCTATGATAATCCAGGGAACTACAGGCCGGTGAACCTAACGTCAGTGGTAGGGAAATTAGTGTAGATAGTTCTTCGAAACAGGATCTACTGCCATTTGGATGCGAATGGACGTATTAGTGATGGGCAGCATGGTTTTGTGAAGGGGAGTTCATGCCTCACTAACTCAATCGAGTTGTTCAATGAGGTCACAAAGATGATTGATACAGGTAGGGCAGTGGATGTTGTCTATAGGGACTTCAGTAAGACCTTTGACAAGGTCACTCATGGTAGATTGGTACAAAAAGTGAAGACACAGGGGATCAGGTGTGAGCTGGCAAGGTGGATACAGAACTGGATAGGTAATAGAAGGCAGAGAGTAGCAATGGAAGGGTACTTTTCTAATTGTAGGGCAGTGACAAGTGGTGTTCCGCCGGGATCAGTGCTGGGACCTTTGCTGTTCGTAGTATATATAAATGATTTGGAGGAAAATGTAATTGGTCTGATTCGTACGTTTGCAGACGACACAAAGGTTGGTGGAATTGCGGAAAGCGATGCAGACTATCAGAGGATACAGCAGGATTTTGATCGTTTGGAGACTTGGGTGGAGAAATGGCAGATGGAGTTTAGTCCGGACAAATGTGAGGGAATGCAGTTTGGAAGGTCTAATGACAGGCAGGGAATATACAGTGAATTGTAGAACCCTCAAGAGTATTGGAGGTCAGAGAGATCTAGGTGTACAGGTCCACAGGGCAGTGAAAGGGGCAACACAGTTGGAGAAGGTAGTCAAGATGGCATACGGCATGCTTCCCTTCATTTGCCGGGTCATTGAGTATAAGAATTGGCAAGTCATGTTGCAGCTGCATAGAACCTTAATTCAATTCTGATCGCCCCACTACCAGAACGATGTGCAGTCTTTAGACAGGCTGCAGAAGAGATTTACCAGGATGTGGCCTGGTATGGAGCGCATTAGCTATGAGAAGCGGTAAATAAACTCGGTTTGGTCTTGCTGGAACGACGGAGGTTTAGGGGGGCCTGATAGAGGTGTACAAAGTTATGAGGGGCATAGACAGAGTGGATCGCCAGAGCTTTTTCCCTCGGGTGGAGGGGTCAATTCCGGGGGGCGGCATAGGTTTAAGGTGCGAGGGGTAAAGTTTAGAGTAGATATACGAGGCACTTTTTTACACAGAGGGTAGTGCGAGCCTGGAACTCGCTGCCGAAGGAGGTGGTGGAAGCACGGCCGATAGCGACATTTAAGGGTCATCTTGGCAAATATATGAATAGGATGGAAATAGAGGGATACGGACCCAGGATGTGTAGAAGATTTTACTTTAGTCGGGCAGCATGGTCGGCACTGGCTTGGAGGGCCGAAGGGCCTGTTCATGTGCTGTACTTGTTTTTGTTCCTTGTTGTTCTTTGTTAAATGAAAGAGACCTGACATAGCCATCTGCATATTTGATCTGGTGTGCCACAAAATCATGAAAAAGTTCTGGAACATGATTGGACCTGTTGTCAGTTGAATATGTTTCCACATTTTGATCATTAATTCCCTCCCTTTTTATTTCCCCAAAAGACCGACAAAAAGCAATGATCACACGATGCCATCAAACATGGGGCATTTGGATATCCATCGTTTGTGTCATGCTGCATGTTTGGCCCAATATACACCAGTTGTTGAAATGCCGTTCAAAATATAATTATTTCTGCTTTTAATGAGCACTATACTGATGGTGATCGCAAATTCCGCTCTCAGTAGTGAAAAGAAAATGTGATATCAGCTTTCATAACAAGGCAAGTTATATAAGGCTCATCACATCGCTATCGTTAATACATATTTACATTGAGCAACCGATCAGTCACAGAATATCACATTTGCTTTCATGCAATAACGCATTGTCCCGTGGAAGATGCAGTACATTGCCCATTATTCAATATGTTAATGTTTAGTCTATTTTTTATGATCACAATTCACAAGTACACCTGTTTCTTCTCTGGTTTTTTACATATTCCATGAGATAAAAGTGACACGATAACCCTGATGACGTCAAGGGACGGAATGTGACAATATAATCACTTGATGCCAAATGACCCTGCTCGGTTTAGTATGAAATTCCACACACAGTCTCCAATGCGAGGTTTGTCTTTGGTTAACAGGTCATGAGTTTTTTTGAATCAAATTGTAGACTTTTTAAAGTTGACTTTAATGTTTTCTCCCCAGAGCTGAAAAATGCAAAGGAGGTCGATTCAATAAATTTCTAGCATTTAGATATCCAACATTTATACAAAGAAATTGGACATTTCATCCAAGCTTTCATACATAGACAGTGGACTGATCAAGTTAAACTACTTCCTCTTGCAAACACATTGGTTTCCATCTGACAGAGCATCCAGTACATCAGCAAATAAATCATATTTTGATTGTTCAGCACTCTAAATTATTCTTTTAAAATAAGTTCAGACATTTCCTCGGTTCATTTCGCCAATTGAAATTTAAAGTAAATGTAAAAACTATCTGTAAGACCTCGTGCAAGAAACGTTGATAAGAACCGACGGGGAAAAAATACAGAGAGTAACCAAATAAATTAAGTTCTGCCGAAAGCTCTCCACTGATTGTATGAACGCGGCCGAGGTGGAGATGGTTAGCAGTTTCAAAATTCTTAGGGGTGCACATCTCCAAAAATCTGGCCTGGCCCACCCAAGTCGACGCGACGATCAGGAAAGCAGAACAGCGCCTATAGTTCCTCCGGAAACTAAGGAAATTCGGAATGTCCTCATTAACGCTTACCAACTTTTACACATGAACTACAGAAAGCATTTATCTGGTTGCATCACAGCCTTGTATGGCATCTTCTCGGCCCAGGACCGCAAGACTTCAGAGTCGTGAAAACAGCGCAGTTCATCACACGAACCCGCGCCCATCCTTTGACTCCATCTGCATCTCCCGCTGCCTGTGGAAAGCGGGCAGTATTATCAAAGACCCCTCACACCCGGCTTACGCACTCTTCCAACTTCTTCCATCGGCCAGGAGATGCAGAATGCTGAGAACAAGCACAAACAGACTCAAAAACAGCTTCCTCCCCGTTGTCACCTGACTCATAAACGATCACCGTAAGTCCTGACCTCATTTTCCCGTGCTTATGTAGTTACACTCTGTACCTTCTGTTTCTCTATTATATATTTTCTTTGATTTACATTTCATTTAATGTTCTTAATGATCTGTTGAGCTGCTCGCAGAAAATTAATCACTGTACCTCTGTACACGTGACAATAAACAAATCCAAATCAAACATCTGCGTCCGTGCATTATCGGCTGCCTTTAGCGCTTCATCGATGATATTTCAATCACTAATACATCTACACACATTCTGCGTTATCAGCAGCATTCAACTAATTACAATTATATATGACATGCACTGTAGATTCGCATCGGCGTTTGACGATAACGTGGGCTTGTCAGGTTTGGCAACACACGTGAAGATAAACGTCGGTGTCAAGTTTTCTGCTGAGGATGACCGTCGAGAGATTGGATTGGAAAATAGGAACGATGCATGCAAGCTTTAAATGCAAGAGTTTAAATTATCTCTAAGTAATAATGATGTGAAATTAATACTAACACTCCCATTAACAATTATGTTATTCACCTCCATGTGTGGACAATGCTGCTATCAGACGCTAAGTTGATTTCCCGACACATGTTAGATATAAATATATATGAAGACATTCGATCGCTAAAATGTGGAAAACAACGTTCGTCGCAGATCGTTGAAAGTAACAACGTTCGTCGCAGAGCGTTGTAAGTAAGCGAAAAGTCTATTATTTTCTTTCTGTGAGTATATTTGGTATCAGAGTTAGGTCAAAACAGTAGTTTTCATTCAGCCACCCAAAGACCAAACAGATACTGAGAGCAGGAGTGAGTTTGGAAAGTTATCAGAATCTAAACCACTTGAAAACCTCAATAGAAAACCAGCAGCTGAAAAAAAGCGAAGTCTAGATTGAGCGAAGATCCATAACGTTTATTTCCCATATTCTCGCCTTGCTTCTATGGGGGATAGAAGCAAGGCGAGAATATGGGAAATAAACTTTGAAACATCTCAGGATAGGCTAGATAAACAAATGAAGCCTGCGGAACCGAGGTGATCTTTTTAAGTTATGAGATGAGTCGAGTCGAGCAAAAAAGCTGGAAAAACAATTTGAGTACAGAAATATATTTCTGAACTGCACAAGCAACGTAGCTTTGTAGAATCAATTGGACAGTACCAACAGAAACTTGATTAATATTATAAAATAAATAGCCCATTGGATAAATCTTTGCAGCTTTCGATTGCGAAAGATTGCAGCAAAATTGTGATTGTTCTAACTCCGATGTGTTCCGGCGTTCAGACGTCAAACCCTAAACTGTTTGAGCAATTTTCGTAAATAGGGACGTCTACTCGAGACTGACTGCTTCTTTCTTGCACTTGAAACCGGAAGCCGAGGATTTAAAATAAAACTAAACCGTTCGTTCCAAATTCGAACACGTCACATTATAGTACAAGGACTCTTCGAGGCTACTCTGTCGATTTCAATATGATCCAAGCAGCGCAACGCTGTCAGTGAGAAAAACAACCCGATTGGCAAACACTGTTACTTCATGTTCAAACGTTGGTTCCCCCGACAGCCATCAAATTTATGCAAGGAAATGCAGCATCGCTCAGATGCACCACAGGTCCGCACCTCATGGTGAGTACACCTTTGAAATCCATATAATCTCCTCCGCAGAAGGGAAAACATACCAGATGTCTGGAGCATACATTTTATAAGTTCCCATTCCAATCTCACCTCCCTTGTCGACCTCACATTTCTGGACATGTTTGACGAATTGCCCAGACATTTATTCCTAACGCCGCCTTCTGTGTACCGACAAAATAGGTACTTTAAAGGTTCAATAATACGTGTCACCAAACCTTTCCAAGGTCGTTTATTGATGACAGCTTGTTCTCTCCTCGACAATAACTCCTGATCAATTAAAAGTAAAATACAAATGATATCTCTTAAAAGCTGGCTATAAACCTGAAAGAAATTGGGACAAGTTGGTTCTCAATAAACTACAGTGAAGCCATAGATATTGTTCTCTTCCTCAAATGACTAGAACTAACATTGTATGCAAGTCACATAGCGCAGTTAACGGAGGCACGAGAGAAATATTCCAAATGATAGACTTTGCGCCTCGGAGAGTTCACCTACAGGAGTCAAACTGTGTGAATTTTAGAAGATGAAACATAAATCTAAAAATCTGAAACCGGATTGAACGATTGTATGAAGAAGACAGACATATTACCTTGTTTCGGAACTCTATATCCCATGTGCGTGGTGGATACGGAATTAAAAACATAATCAGATTAGAAAATCGATGCAAATCTCCAGGCAAGCACATGGGTTCGCTTTGAGGGGAGACCTGGCATCACGGAAAATGCCCAGGAGGCCAGGCGGCGCATTGGATGCCATTGTCCTTGGAGTCCTGGAACATGTTGGAATACGTTTTTTGAGTGCATACGGGACAGTAGCAGCTCGGCTCACCGTTTTTAATGCAAAGCGAGGTTCCACAACAGCTCCCTCTGAACGACTGTGCTGTTTGTCCCAAAGAACCACAATTACCTCAGCATTTAGAGAAGTACTGCTCAAATTGGAAATTATATGCTTGCTTCCAGAGGTCCGTCTTCAAGTCAATGGGATTTTACGTGGACAAAAGTAGCAGCCTGTACCGCTGAATGAGCGCTGAAGTGTTCTGTGGTTCGTCCAGCTACAAAAGCTTCCAGATCGTTAAAGAATTTGGCGTAGGTGCCGTCAGAAAAGGGTCCACTTGAACATTTCAATGGTCAGGGCTCCGCCGCCTCTCAGGAGAATGGCTCTCCGATGGCCATCTGAATTCAGCATACTGGTAAAAGTCATTCGTGCCTGCATCAAAGTCTTCCATCTTTTGACACATTTACGTCTTGAAATTAACGTCCATACGTTCCAGGAAACTAACCGTGCAGGGCGGTTAAATACTTCTATTAGGGAGTCCGGGAATTTGTTTGTCCTCGTCGAGAATTTCGTTATTTGAGAAGCCAGCTGTAGGGAATAATGATTTCTTGAACTATGTGGAACACTCTGCACAGGCAGTAACTCTCCTGATAGCGTCCTTGTGTGTAAAACCAGTCACTCTGGCCCTGCTTGAGGGGTCGTTTGTGTGTAGGCTTTTACCGAGTTCCAGCTGGCTGACCTCCACCCCCGAATGGGAAGCTACGACCATCGGGGACCGACATTGGTTTTCCAGTAGCTCTTGTGGGGATTATAACAAACTCCGTTTCCAAATATGCTGCCACTTTAAATCTCTTCTCTATATTAATGTTATTAATTTATTGTATATACCTTGAATCTCCAGTCTTTCGTTGCGTATCGAATATTCAGTGTTCCCCTTTCTCATCCCCAAACACGAATATGTCCTTCCCTGATTGGAGGGCAAATCAATGTAACATTTTTGCATAAATGTCAGCTGCACCTTAATAACAATTATTGCATGAACACACTTCAGTAAATATCTGTAGGTAACTTAACGTTCGTAATATCTCAAAATCCATTGTTCCCCGTCGCAGCCATACATCTACAATAATGATAACCGTTTCAGATGCATGCGATTGGCCGATTTTTCGTTTTTAATCCCTGTATACCTTATGGTTCAATTACATGCGTCGAGCAGCAGATGATTTTCATTGAGGCGTCTATCTAAAGAATTTTTGACAGCCAATGATATCTGCGAAATAACGTAACGTCCAAATAGCCTTTAAGACAGCAACACAGTCTGAAAAGTGCAACACGCAATGATTAACAAAATTATTCTCTGCTTATGTTCAACTGAAGTTGTTCCAGTAGTCGACCTTAAGGCAAATGCTAGAGTGAAATAGTGAACACCATTACTTAAATAATTTTAGAGTACCAAAACCTTTACTTTTCAACTTAAGAACAAAGTTAGTGTGGCCCAGCCACCGACCATGCAAATATTTGGGTTGCGGGGGTGAGACCCACGCAGAAACAGGACGAATATGCAAACTCCATTCGGAAAGTGACTCAGGGTCATGAGCAAATCCGGGTCCTCGGCGCCGTGGGGTAACAATGCTACCCGTTGTGCCACCATGTCACACCTTACATAACAAATTGCAGTATCCAATTCCGTTTTTTACTTTTAAGGGAAATGTAGCGTGGCATTTTTATCTACCCTGCATGAATTTGTAGATGTAAGAGTGAGACCAACGCAGACACGGGTGAAATGTGCAAACTACAGACGGACAGTGACCCGGAGCCGAGATCGCACCAGGGTGTTCACAGCCAGTGATAACCACTGCGCCATTCTGCCATCCTCCAAGGAATTTACACTGCTGTTGAAATTGAGCTTATCCAAAGAAGAACAATTCAATGCGCTTGAATTCACGACTTAAGTCGGAATATAATGATTTATCTTTGAACATTGGAAAATGTTATTGCTTATTAAAGTCCACGATATCTGGAGAAATGGAAGAAGTCGTGCTATCCATGATGCATCGTTAGCGCGTTATCAAAAGGTAATATAACTCTTTGGTGTAACTCTATGTATGAAAGGCCGAAAAAGATAGACTGTTTAAATTCAACGCGTGATACAAAAGTTGAAAGCAACATATACCTAATTGTCTGGAAATAAAAATCATGTGAAGGTTGTATTGTAGAGCAATTCCACAGAATTGTCACCGATAGTATGGCATAAACTGACGAAATCTGAATCATTTTGAATCGAAAACAGTGCAAGGATTTAAACATCATCAATTCTCTGAACGAAACATGCCCTTATATTTGAAGGGCTGCACGGTAGCATTGTGGATAGCACAATCGCTTCACAGCTCTAGGGTCCCATGTTCGATTCCGGCTTGGGTTACTGTCTGTGCGGAGTCTGCACATCCTCCACGTGTGTGCGTGGGTTTCCTCCGGGTACTCCGGTTTCCTCCCACAGTCCAAAGATGTGCAGGTTAGGTGGATTGGCCATGCTAAATTGCCCTTTGTGTCCAAAATTGCCATTAGTGTAGGATGGAGATAGGGTGGAGATGTTGACCTTGGGTAGGATGCTCTTTCCAAGAGCCAGTGCAGACTCGATGAGCCGAATGGCCTCCTTCTGCACTGTAAATTATATGTAAATACCTATGTAAATCAGAATTGACGCATGTAAGTTAATTTCCCCAGCCTTCAATCGAGATGTTCTGTAAATTCTGCCTTATAATTAACAAAATCATCTAGTGAGTACAACAAACAAATGATGGTGGTGCTCCGCTAAGGCTGTTTCCATGTGTTCAGTGTTACCATTCTGCCTTCCAGCGAAATTCCGTCAGATGCGAGGACGTAGTTCTTGAATCTACTCACTGGATGACTCGTCGCCAGAAATCTATTTCACTTATTAATAACTAATTTATATGTATAACCATGCACATTGTGTCCTTCTGTAGTAATATTTCATTAATATGACACTTAAATTTAATTGATAACACAATTAAACACCTTTCGAAACGTTTGTTCAACGGTTCATGCACAAGAGAAGTGTTGTGTATTTTTAAATATTAATCGATGCATTGTGGAATGTATGATATTCCGAGGCCATTTTGGACAAGCTAAATAGGATGCCGATATTTTATGAGCAAGAATAAATGTGTACTTACAAACGTGAGAACATATGATCGAACGTTAAAATGATAATCTGCAATTTACAAGACGGTATTGGCACTAGTGGTATTCCTTGTTCTTGAAATTGAAGCTTATGTTGGTCTGTTTCGCATCTGTCAAGGGATACTTCACGTTTTAGTTCCCTATGAGACATGAAGGGCCTCCGGTAAGTATTGCTGAAAAATAATGTGATCTAGGGTTGGTCTTATTTTCTTTATTGAACATTTGGAAGAAAGTGAATATCACAAAAAAGTATGCAATGATACAAACACGCTCTTTACAATGTTACAGGGGTCGACATTTTGAACTTATACACAGGGATGCACATGCCAGAATGTAGCACACAAAAGAGGAAAAGTGAAAGAATTAATTTCGAACGAGAGCCGATTTGTCGACCATAGGACATTTTCGCTATCAGTAAGGTTTTAAGAAAGTGACATTATAAAGTCATGTCGTTGATTAAATACAGAAACCACTTGTAGAATTCAGTATTATTGCATTCACAGAGCGATTTTCATTCGGTGCTCTGACAATTGTTTGAACACAGTATTCAATCGTTGAATCGCATCTTGAACACAAATGTTGTCGTCGTGAGGAATTGAACAAACGAATGTGATATAAAATGGGATAATTAGTTAGAAAAATATAGAGCATAGAGCCGGTCTGATGGTAGTGAGTTAGCAGGTAATGAACAAAGGAATTCAGCAAAGCATGGTAATGAACACAGGAATTGAGTGAAGCATGGTAATGAACAAAGGAATTGAGCGAAGCATGGCCAGGAAGGAGGAAGGGGCGCATCGTGCAGAGGATGGCGAAAAGAATTCTGGGTAACAAGAGGCCCAGGGTTGAGGAATGCGAAGTGAGCCAATGAGGATATATCGCCAGGTTAGGAGGTGTATAGGATGACCTCTGGGAATCTTGTATGTGAAACGAGATCCCATTTGAATGACATGTATAGAAGATCTCTTTGTCCTCGGTCTCACTCGGCTCTGGACGTTTCATGAGACTGTATGTGTCCTGACTTTCTATAGAGCGGGTCAGCCTTGCACGTTGTTTAAAAATAAATAACACCATACCTACAGATCCCTCTCGAGTTTTATTGAGCCCAGACTGACGGGTAAAGAATTTAGTTTGTCAGTAGTGCGATTCCAGAAGCATTGCTGCACCGTGCGTGAATCTAATTAACCATTAGGAACTTGTAAAAAACTACATTCAAGTATTCAAACATGAACTTTCTCCCCGAGAATGTGCAGAGTTTAATACATAAATTGTTGGCCATCTCTGAATGGAATTACACGATATATTGGTGAAGGAGCATGGAAGAATTGTGGTTCCGTAGTTGGAGTTATGTGTGAAGTCATGGACACTTTCCATGAGTTAACATCTACCTGCCAGGCAAAAAAACCCCAAATATACTAGGCATACAGCGAGTGCAAAGCGTGTTCATCGGACCAGTTCCTTTTCTGCATAGGGTCTCAACGGGAAGTATATAAATGGACGTCGTCCTTATTATCTCTTTTGTGATTGAATTGAATAGCAGAGAGTGTTCAAAGTTCAAAACAGCTGACGTTAATTAATCATCATGGGCACATTTTCTGCCATGTTCTCTGTAAAACGTCAAACCATACCAAAAACTACAAATTTAACAGTACTTTTCGTGAACAGCCAATTTAGAAGAAATATTGCACACAATATCGTTATTGTAATTTCAGTGTAAAAAGACAATATATTCTGCATTCCAGCTCCTTGATCGTGTGTAAATGTATTCCTAGATGCATAAAGCACTGTGAGTGACAGGTCGAGTGAAATCTTTCGGTTGTTCCTTATTGTTAAATCGAAGTAACGAAGTGAGATATGAGTGGTTCTGCCTCAAATATTCAGTTTGGCGTATTATGTACGTGACTAATTTATTCTCGGCATCATGAAAAGTATGCCATTCGCATTCTTGTACATCACTGCAAAGAGGAAACTGTTATTTTACGATTGAAATTCCAGTTCCTCGTTCACCGAAATGACAGATTGCATTGTTCGTTATTAAAATCTCATTCAGATACAATCTTCCATATGACGGACTGGTATCGTACTTGCAAACCTTCGGCCGTTGGGAAAACATGGAACAATTGATGGTCTGCCACCATCTTTACACAATCGTCACATAACTCATTGGTTTCTAGATGGAAGCATAAACGTTAAATCTTGCTTTCCATGTAAAATCTAATTGCATATTTCAAAAGTACGACCCCGGACATGGATCCGTTTCCCCGTGAAGTTTGCACATTCTCCCCGTTTTTGAGTGGGTTTCTCCCCGACTATCCACAACGGTATGCGGGCTAGGAGGATTGCTGCCACTAAAGTGTCCCTTACTTAAATAAAAAATTGTGACCTCTAAATTTAACGAAATATTAACAACATGAAACGTACTTTAAACTTTCAAGTTGCCTTCACGCTGTACTGGAGCAATTAGTTCAAAATTTTAAAGCCTCTGATGCTTCCTCACTGGAAGACTATCAACCAGGAAGTAGTAATACAGTAGGCATGCATTGATTTGGGAAAGAAACAGGCCTGCTTACCTGTCACAGTAACCTGCTGTAATTCCACATGGCGGGCATTTATAAATTCAAACATCCGAACTGAGAAATTGTCCCACAGCACATGCATAAATAAAGGAAAGAAATGGGACACAATCAGAATGTCCGGTATTACTCTTTTATAAAACACATTTGCTGAGAAATGTTCGCAAAGTGGCAATTACAGTTTGGAAGTATTTTGAAAGAGTACTCAGAGGGAAACCCAAAATTATGCTGATATGTGCACAATGTTCAAAAGGGGGAGGTATCTCACGATCAAAATCTCACAATCAACACGAATTGTGATTGAAAATAAGCGAGTTGTGTGAATGAAGGTACCACAATTGCAGAGATTCATTAACATGGAGGGTCTCGAATAGATTAAGGTATTTTTTTTATTACTAGTATTAATATTAGAAGTAATAGTAGTAGCAGTAGCATTCGTATGACTATTATTATTATTAATATTATCATTATTATGACTGCAACGGAGTGAGGATTTCCGGCTTCATTATAGTGGTAATGTGCGACTTTTGTTACTGAGCAGAATTAATCGTTCAATAAGGGTTCATTTATATCCATAGTCTTTCTTTCCGTGCTGACTTTTGTTGTGCTGCATTGCTAACTTCGGGTTATGTTCGCATTCTAAAGTGGGACTAAAATAAGGAAGGATTTGGTCAAGGTAAACTGCAAAGCGTTATTTGTGGGGAAACAGCAGAACGGTAGAAGACGTTCAAAAAAAGAACCGAGGAAACGAGACTCCGAACATGTTCGCTCTCGGGTAATCGGAAGGAGTAACACGCCCAGGTAATAATGGTTGGACATAGACATTCAGGAGACAATGAGAGTTAAAAAAACAAACGTTTAGAAAGTACAAGGATAGCAAATCAACGGAGACATTCATGGAGTTTAGAAAGTGCATACTGGAACTCAAGTCTGAAATCAGCACAGGACGGAGGGGAAATGAGAAACACCTGGCTGATAAAATCAAGGAAATCCCAAGATATATACTATACGTTTGTCAAGTGATGAGGCTAAAAAGGGAAATATGAGTATCCATTATGGACCAAGCGGGACACATATGGGTGGAGACAGAGAACAAGGGCAAGGTGTTGAAAGACTACTCGACATCACTCTTCGCCTAACAGAATAAGGAGTTAGAAATGGAACTCATGGAGCGATCCTGTGACGTTTTTGAGCAATTTTTCATAGGGCCGAAAAATTACTGGTGTTATTGACATCCTGAAAAGTGGACAAATTTGACGGTCCAGATGTGTTTTGTTCCAGAATGCTGCTAGAGGCGAGCGACGAAATTACTGCAGCTCCAATCCATTTTTTCAATCGCTCTCCGAACACGGGAAGGGGCCAGACAACTGGAGAAGAGTTAATGTGGTCCAAATGTTTCAGGAATAACGTAGAGATAAGCTATGGAAATAGAGACTAACCTGTCTTACATTAGTGGTCGGCAAACTATCGGAGAAAATTCTGAAGCATAAAATCTGTCTAATTTAGGACAGGCAAGGTTTTGGCTGGAATCGTCAGCATGTCTTTGTCAAAGAGTGGTCATGCCGAACGAATTAAACTGACGGTTTTGAGCATGTGACCAATTATGCAGGGGTACAGGGATCATGGGAGCAGTAGACCCCTTCGTTCAATTAACATTTACGGGAGGACACAATTTCGAGGTTCAGGGGTATTCGAGGATAACCGATTCGCCCAGAGGTCCCTGAAGGTCTTGAACGTTCTGGCAAGTTGAATTGCTTCGGTAGTTCGCGTCTCTTTTATGCGTCGGTGCAGAGTACATGGACCGAAGTGCCTCTTATGCGCTGTATTTATCTCTGACTTCATGATACTGAGACCATCCATAACATCGGATAAGAAGGAATAATCGGGCGATGTTGATTGACTTAAGTGATGGTATTTTTAATGCTTCTTCTGTGACAAATGTAAGTTGCCTTTCTGTGCTTGGACGAATTGACACAACTCTGATTTGAATATTTCAATTATTTAACGTTTTCGACTGTCTTATCTCATGACAACATCAAATCTACGATTAATTTTAGTATTAAGTAACACATTTCCAAGGCGGGGGGGCTATTTTCAGCTGCGGTTGGGGAGGGTTTAAACTAATGCGGCAGGGGTATGGGAAACCATGCAGGAAGTCGGTTGGAAGTAAAACGGGGTCAGAAAGAAAAAACAGTGAGGGGGAAGTGTAAGACAGAAACAAAATCGTCGTAAATCAGAAAGGGCCACAGTACAGAGTACAGTGACTGCGGAGCACTCAGAGAATAAGTTTAGAAATACTAAAAGGGAGAAAACGGGAAGTAAAAACATAAATGGAAAACGAAGTAGCAGGTTATTGCATGAACATGTGGGTTTCACGATAAGGAACCTAAGGAGAAAAGTGAACAGGGAAAATAAAGTAGGCGATGTTCCTGATGAGATATTAAGATTCAAAACAGAGGTATAAAATCCAATATGAGGATACTCTACTTGAATTCCAATAAGGAATAAGGTAATTTACTTTTGGGCGCAAATAATCGTGAATGGCCGTGATTTAGTGGCCATGACTGAAAGATGGTTCAAGGGTGGTCACAACTGGGAGTTAAATATCCAAGGGTGTCAAATTATTCGGAAGGACAGACGGAATGGTAAGGGAGGTGGTGTAGCTCTGGTATTTAAGGATGACATCCGGGAAGTAGTGAGGGAAGACATCGGTGCTATGGAGAATAAGGTTGAATTTATTTGGGTGGAAATCAGGAAAAGTAAGGCGAAAAAAATCAGAGAGGAGTAGTCTATCGGCCACCAAATAGTAGAATTACGGTGGGATGGGCCATATACAAAGAAATAACTGATGTTTGTAGAAATGGTACAGCAGGGGGCTTGTAAACTTCATGTCGATTGCTTAACCAGGTCGGTAAAGGCAGCCTTGAGGAGGAGTTTTTAGAATGTACCCGCGATAGTTTACAAGAACAGTATGCAATGGAACCTGTGAGGGAACAAGCGATCCCGGATCTGCTGCTGTGTAATGCGACACGGTTGATTAATGATCTCGTAGTTCGGGATCCTCTACGAAGGAGTGATCACAATCAGTTGAAATTTAAATTAGAAATGGAGGGTGACAAGATAAAATCAAACATTAGCGCTTTGTGCTCAAAGGAGATGACGATGGGATGAGAAAAGCGCTGTCTCAGGTAGATTGGGAGCAAATACATTATGTTGAATCAGTTGAGGAACAATGGAGAACGTTCCAAGCGATTTTTCACATTGCTCAGCAATGGTTTATACCAACAAAAAAGGAAAAGGGAAGGAATGTAGATTTAGTGAAAATCGACCGTGGATATGTAAGCAACTAAGTTAGAGAATGCAATTGAAGGATTTCATGGAAGGTGACATAGATTAGTGGAAGACGAGAGGAATGGGAAATATTTCGGGAAAACAGAAAGCTACTAAAAAAGCTATAACGAAGTGTAAGATAGATTATGAGAGTAACCTTGCTTGTATGGAATGTAAAAACAGGTAGTATACGTTTCTACAAACATATCAAAGAAAAATGAGTGGCTCGGGTAAATATCAGTCCTTCAGAGAATGTGAAGGCAGATTTTAAAATGGGAGATGCGGAAATGGCTGAGGAACTGAGCAGGTATTTTGGGTCGGTCATTCCAATGTAAGAAACAAATGACATGCCAGTGACTGATGGAAATGAGGCTGTGCTAGATGAGGACGTTGAGACGGTTGTTATCATTGTAGAGTTAGTGATAGGAAAGCTAATGGGGCTAAAGGTAGGAAGTCATATTGGCCCTGAAAGAATGAAACCCAGGGTAATAAAAGACAATCACCAGGGAATTTGCAAATGAACTTGTGATAATTTAGCAAAATTTACTCTACTCTGGGGCCGTCCTAGCAGTTTGCAAAATTGCAAACGTGACAACACTCTTTAAAAAAGGAAGTTGGCTGAAAGTGGGCTATTGTAGGCCAGGGGCTGGTTTAGCTCACTCGGCTAAATCGCTGACTTCTAAAGCAGACCAAGCAGGACAGCAGCACGGTTCGATTCCCGTAACAGCATTCTCAGACAGGCGCCGGAATGTGGCGACTAGGGGCATTTCACAGTAACTTCGTTAAAGTCTACTCGTGACAATAAGCGATTTTCATTTTTCATTTCATTTCAGTTAGCTTAACTTCGGTAGTAATTACGATGCAGGAAACTACCATCAAGAAAGAAATAACGAGGCATCTGGATGGAAGTTGTCAGATTGGAAAGACGCAGCATGGGTTAATAAAGCGAAGGTAGTGCCTAACAAATTCAGTGGAACTTTTTGAGGACATTACCAGTGCGGTAGATAACGGGCAGCCAATGCGCGCGACATATCTGGATTTCCAGAAATCTGTTGACAATGTGCCACACAGAAGTATGCTGCATCAGATAAGGATGCATGATGTTAAGTGTAAATTAATAACATGGCAGAGGATTGGTTAATTAAGAGCAATCAAAGGGTGGGGATTGATGGGTGTTTCTCTGTTTGGCAATCAGTAGCTGGTACTGCCCCTCAGGGATCAGTGTTAGACCACAATTGTTCACAATTTAGAAAAATGCATTTGGAGTTGGGGACCAAGTGCATTGTGTCCCAGTTTGCAGACAACACAAAGATGTGTCGTAAACCAAAAAATGCAGAGGATACAGGAAGTCTGCAGAGTGACTTGTGTAGTGTAAGTGAATAGGTTAGGGTCTGGCAGATGGAAAACAATGTTGACAAATGTGAGTTTATCCATTTTGGTAGGAATAGCAACAAAATGGATTATTATTTAAATGATAACATATTAAAATATGCTGCTGTGCTGGACCTGGGTGTCCGTGAGCATGAATCGCAAAATGGTGGTTGACAGGCGCCACAGGTGATTACAATGGCGAATGGGCTTTTGCCATTTATTGCTGGAGGGATGGAGTTGAAGACTCGGGAGGTTAAGCTGCAGCATTATTAAGTGTTAGTGAGGATAGTCCTGAGTATTGTGTTCAGTCTTGGTGCCGTTACCCAGTGTATGGGCGCACATTTACCCTGTTACAGGAAGTATTGAACTGAGATTTGCTGCATGCATCTAACATGATAATCACGTCAGTCTAACGACAGATTTCTCAGTATTCAAGCTACTAACAGTAGGAAACAAATGAAATTACTTCATCTCAGGACGGACAGGGAGCTCAATGTGCATGTCATTTCAGAATCCAAAGTACTTCCTTTTTCGGAAATTGTATGTCTTTCGAATTCAAATGACCAAATTGCTCCATTGCGGTTACTAGTTAGTTTAACGTCTTCAATGCAACAAGTCGATTCAGTATCAAATGTGTTTGTGTACCTGTCCAACAGAGCTTGCAAAATGTCAATCAGGTAAGTTCAGGCAGGAAGTTATATCATTTCCATTTTCAATTTTGGGAATTCGGTTCTGGTACACAGGGAAGTGCGATTTGAATTACTACTTGACAGGGATAACTGCAAGTTTGTTACTTGAGAAAGCAAATTACTATGGAAAATGCGGTTATGTTTCCATCGCTGGCGTCCGAAGGAACGATAATTATTGTGCCAGCGAGGCGATAGGTGCCTCAAACATGTGGCCTCAGTAACAGAAGTTTATTGACACATCCCATTGAAAATTCGTCCCTCAAAGTAGCAAATGTGCACACATTGTGAAATCGCTTTTAAACTATATTTTGTACAAGAGGCCGCCGCATTTCGTTGTTCTGTTGTCTGTTGGAGGAAACGTGAAAGGACGTTTTACGTGACAAATGCGACTGCATGCGATTTTTAAAACACGTTGAATGCTATCATGTTGAATGATACGAAATGTCAAAGCATTCTGAATTTACTTTATTTAAGTTGTTTCCAACCTGCAAGTGCAAGGCTGAAGAATACTTATGTGGTGGTGAATGTAAACTCTAATTTACAGTGAAATTAAGTTGTCCCAATACATAATTGAACTAAGCTGCGTTCTCGATGTGGTCAGTAAGTCATAATCGTCTTGGGAATCAGAAGTATGATGGAAATTATAACCGCAAAAAGACGTTTGTAAAAGGAAGTTTTGAGACAGTGGAAACCCGCAGGAATCATTGCTCTGGTGGATGCTGTTTTTGGTTTGTAAAATAATTCAGACATAAATATAGGTGGGTTGATCAGTAAGTTCACAGTTAATAGAGACATCATTTCTGGTGAGGTAAATCGTGACGAGAATATCCTGAGATGCCAGCAGGATGGAGACGGTTTGATCAGATGCGCTGATCAGCGGCACATGGTATTCAATCAGGATAAGTGTGGGGTTATGCACGTGGACTGGTTAAACAAGTACATGAAAAACGGCAAGACTCTGGTTAGCAATGAAGTCCAAACGAACCTCAGTGTGCATGTACACGGATCTCTTAAGGTAGCAGAACAGGTGGACATGGTGATTCAGAAGGTACTTGGTGTAATTGTCTCTATTGGCTAAGTCTTAAAGTTAAAGAGCAGTGAGCTTTTGCTGAACTGGATGAAACGTTGGTTAACAGAAAGACAGAGTCGAATCTACATTGTCGGAGGGTACATCCGAGAAGTGTGCAGAGGGTATTTACAAAAATGTTGCCTGAACTGGAAAGTTTTAATTTTGAAGAGAGATGAGATAGACTGGTCTGTTTGCCTTGAGCAGAGAAGACTGAAGAGGCACATGATTTAGGTGTATAAAGTAATGAGGGACACAGATAGAGTAGAGAAAAAACTGCAGAACTTTGTGCAAGAATTAGTGACCGGGGAGCGTTAATTGGAGCGGCATGACGTTTACAGGGGAGACTGAGGTTCGCTTGAGTCTGCAACTCCGTGTCTGAAATGGTGCTGCCGGCAGAGACTCTCACATGTATAAAGTATCAGATCGACACTTTCAATGTCAAGGCATAGAATGCAGTGCGTTCATTGATGGAAAATGGGATTACAATATTTCCGTGCTTGCATTTGTGGGGCGCAGACACGATCTGCTGAAAGGTCTTTTCTGTTCTGATTTCTTCTGTGAATCTCTACGAATCTAGACGCACTGAATATAAAAGCAACACTGGCACCTTACCATATTCAGATTGCTCAGATTTCCGAATAGGAGACGGGACTGAATAGTTTCCCTCTCGCGCATTTACCACGTGGCACTGTATTGGTTTCTGAATGCCCAACATAAGCAACATAAACTTTTGGGTCTATAATTAGTGGTGACGACAGTTTATGTGTGCGGGATCAGCTGATGAAGAGTTAAAATAAATTGACGCTGACACTCTTCAGGCGACGACTTTTCTATTATTATTGAAGACATGTGGGAAAATAAAAACTCAGGAATAGAAAAAACTTAATCTAGGCAGATAGATGGGAAGGTGCATGATTCCATCAAAATATCCAGCATCTGCAGACATTATTCATTATTGACGAAACGTCTCAGAATGCCACCCCGTTTTAATCGACGGAGTTACACCAAGGACAGGTTGTTCGCCTTCTTTACTAATACTTCGAAGATAACAATACCTCCCCGCGGCTCGTAAGAAATATGGCGAAGGAAATGAATGCATACAGATGTGAAGCTGAATGCGTTCCGCCACCAACATCCAGGCTTTCAACTGACATTATACCACGACTTCAGAAGTGACAAGAATTCGTACTGCTATCTGTCAATTCGGTATTCATTTTTTTGAAGCACAACACACGGATTTTCATCAAATTGAAACTCCCGTCCCTGCGATACTCAACCTTGACTTCAGCTGGTTGCAACTACCTCGAATTGAGCGTGATGAGAAATTGGGAACGGTGGAGAAAAGTGAACACAAATTTATACCATGTCAATTCGAATAGCTTGTCAAAGGTCAGAGGCTTGTCAGTACTTCTCACAATGCCAAAATGAAGTTCAAAAACTGCCTCGTCAATGCAACATTAAGAGAATGCCGACACGATATGATTCAGATTACATGGTCAAGGGAATATTTACTTACTGCACGCTCAACGGCCTCCAACTAATCATGCACACGCACACCAAACTATTGTCATCATGAGCCCGGCTGTCTGACATGCTCATTCCAATGCCAATGACAAAACAAAACGCACTGTAATGCTTCATTTTTACATAATAAAAGTGCCGTGTGTGTGTGCGTGCGCGGGGGTGGGGAGGGGGGGGGATGGCGGGAAGTAATGAGAGCACAATTATCATCAGAACGTGTATTTTTACGATGTATGTTCGGCAGGCGACTTCCCGGTGTGCAGGCATTCGTGTGTATTAACTTTGACAGGCAATATATTGTTGCCTATAAAGTACACAGTGCTGAATTTAGTCGCACAAATGTATGCACTAGTAATTTCCTTCTACAGCCGTTGCAACAGGGTCTACGTTCGGTAAGTATATTTCACGTTGTCAAATTTTACTGATTGGACATGCGTATCAATAATTAACTTATCGACTTTTCCGCATAGGAAAAGAACATGCTGTCGTTTAATCATTCACTCCCAAACTCGCAGCTATTTGCAGTGTGGAAGAAAACCGGACCGGCCGGAGGAATTGCACGCAGACACAGGAGAACTTGCAAACTCCAAAAAGCCAGACAACCGAGGCCGGTATTGAACACTGGTCCTTGACACCACTGTGCCATTATGCTCCCAATATGCAGTTAGCGACAAAACAAAATATTTCTGCCGACACCCAATACACTCGCTGAGCAATGTGCATTATGAATAAACTGCATACAGATGAGTTGTGTACCAGTGCACAAGCAAAGTATTTGCAAAATTAAAAATCAGCAAGAACGTTTGGAAATTATTGCATGAACACTTTGCAAAACAACATTAAAAGTGGACACCTAACAGCAA